>NC_081182.1:145782278-145888828 GCF_029867415.1 Vicia villosa
GATGACCTTATGGTAATAGAGGTGGATTTGGAAATAAGAGAAAATCCGGCAGAACCAGAAGTTGTGATACCACCGGTTAAACCAGTTGAAGAAAAAAATAAGAAAGATGCTGAACCGGTGATCAAACTACCTTTCCCTTCCAGAGTGACAAAGAAGAAGTCAAAAGAGAAAGATTTTGAGAAGTTCACTGCCTTGTTCAAAAAGTTAGAGGTAAATCTACCATTCTTCGAAGCACTTGAGCACATGCCCTTGTATAGGAAATTTATGAAGGAGGTGATGGCGAAAAAGAGATCAGTGGAAGGAGAACAAAAGATTGCAACTGAGAAGTGCGGTTTAGTCTCGTCAGCAAGAAAGATCCCAATAAAGAGGAAAGACCCGGGAGCGGTGGCAATACCATGCACTATCAATAACATAACTTTTAAAAAGGTACTCCTCGATTCTGGTTCTAGTGTGAGTTTAATGCCTTTGTCAATTTTTAAAAAGCTTGAGTTGCAAAAGATTAGTGAGAGTAAGACACAGTTAAGGTTCCCCGACCACACCATTAAGAAATCATATGGGGTAGCAGAAGATGTATTGGTGGAAGTGGATAAGTTTGTATTCCCCGTGGACTTCCACATCATGGACATTCCGGAAGACGAAGAAACTCCTATCCTTCTTGGGAGGCCATTTTTGTCGACAGGCCGATGCAACCTCGACATTGAAAAGGGGACACTAACGCTGAGATCTTTTGATGAAGAAGTAACCTTGAAGATGTTAGGAGTTAAGAAACATAGGGCGGTTGTAAATGATCAAACTTTTGGCGGTATGACAGAAAGTGAAAAAAAAGACAAAAGGCCTGAGCAGCTCCAAGAAAAAGTTTCAAGCATAGCATCTCGGGTAGAAACAACTCATGAAGCTATCAAAAGTCCGAAGAAGGCTAAGAAAGTCAAGAAAAATGTGGTAAGTGAATTGAAGAGAAAAGTTGTCCATGCCTTTCATCTTCATGAGTTTTTGGTTGCGGAGGTGAAAAGCAACCAGGTGTGGAATAGAAAATACCCTCCATAATAAAGGGTAATGGACCGTCGAGCCATGCGACGTTAAACGAAGCGCTTCGTGGGAGGCAACCCACAGTTTTAATAATTAATTTCTCTGTTTGTTTGTTTTATTTTCAGGAAATAAAAGGGGCATTTCAAGTAGAAGCGAGGGAGTGCATTACCCTCTGTGAGTCACCTTTCTCGGGCTCGTTCTAAAACATTGAGGTCAATGTTTCATTCAAGTTTGGGGGAGGTTTTACTCTTTGCATTTTAATTTATATTGCTGCTATAATATGTGTAAGACCTACAGAATCATATTTGTCCCAAATTTTGACCGAAATTTTTATTTTTGAAGAGTTTTGATCTTAAAAAGTGATCGGGAGGAGTATATAGAGATGAAGTGAGGATTGTTTGAGGACAGGAAGTTCAGAATAATGTGACAAGAAGAGGTTTGTTTAAACACCCTTGGTTCCCTAAAAGAAATACGATTCCAACGTGTAGATTTGCACCATAGTGCTTGTATCCTGAGAAGTACTCCTCGAGTAGTTTATTGATACAGTCGGGCATACGTCAGATTCACGTGCATGATGACTGGTTGAAAAAAAATATATAAGTTGGCACCAAATGATGAAAAGGCGGTAAAAGGCAACCGGCTCGCTAAGTTGGGTAACCCTCACCCGGTTATTCAGCCCAAAGGAGGTTGATCCCCAAACGTCGTCCAAAAGGACAATATATAACTGCAAAGTTTGAAAATTTCATCGGTAATAAAGAGGTAGCAAATGCTGCTCGTTTGGTGTCAGGAAAAAAATAATAAGCCTTGAGTTGTTTCATGCATGTGATGATTATTATAAGAAGTACAGTGCCTTAATGTGATTGTCCGAATGAAAGAGGAGAAAAATCGGAAAGAGACTTAAGTGCAAAGCATAGTTGGAGAGGTATACAAAAGGGGAGCTTAAGGTTCAAAGTGGTAGCAGAAACTCATCGCATCATGTGAATGCCGGACCAACTGTTTCTTGATCAATACAAACAGATATCTCACGTATGAACATCGGGGGTGCTTTAAAGGACATAAACTCTTGTAATTGTCGCTTGAGGTCAAGCAACGGTTTAAGTTTGGGGGAGTTTGATCAGTGGTTTTTACACATGTTTTTACCGTTATTTTTAGTTGTCTTTGAAGTATTTTAACCTAAAAATCACCTCTATATATACATAAACGTGTTCAGATGGAAAAAAAAATAAGGATTAGCAGTCTCAAGAACTCGGGTCACACACCAAATTTCCAAAGGAAAAATCAAAATCATTTTCATGGATAGGGACCGGTTCCAGGCGTTTTGAGGATTCAAACAGTTTCCTGAAGCATCACTGTTCATTCCCCAATACCTATGTAGGGTTGAAGCTTCACGAAACTCCTCATTTAAGCCATGGTTTGAGCTTGTCTTTTTAAGTTCGATTTTACTCATTCGTGCATTATAAATAATATCTGGATGCATATTCTTGTTCGTGATGGTGTTTATAAGGTGCCTGGACCGTTTGATTTGAGTTCAGTTACAGGTTTCACATGATTCCATGGTTAGGGTTTTGAAGCTCTAATTTGGGGATGTTAGGTTAGAGAGACAATTGATCGAAACTGATGCTTCCCTTGAGTTCAGGGGTTCATATATAGTAGGTCTGGTTTATCATTTGGTAGTTATTGATGAGTTTTTGCAGGTTTTGGTAATGGAGTTCTATGGCCACTAATGAGAACCGTTGCCAAAGGGTTCCTCTGTTCTTGAAAAAAACTCCACGAAGAAGATGAGTCAGGGCGCATAAATGTTTTGTTATTTTTTTTCAAATATTGTTATGCATATATTGTTAGTGGATTGCAGTGTCAACAACGAACAAAACGGGCACAGTTGGTTAACAAAGAGGACCATTCACCATCGAGACCTGGGTTCGATCCCCAGTGTCTCTCCTTTCTTCTTGCTAACCAATCTTTTTTTTTTGTTTGAGTTTAGTTACTTTCAAGGTTGAAGCTTCACGAAAATCCTCATTTAAGCCATGGTTTGAGCTTGTCTTTTTAAGTTCGATTTTCCTCATTTGTGCATTATAAATAATATTTGGATGCATATTCTTGTTCGTGATGGTGTTTATAAGGTGCCTGGACCGTTTGATTTGAGTTTAGTTGCAGGTTTCACATGATACCATGGTTAGGGTTTTGAAGCTCTAATTTGGGGATGGTAGGTTAGAGAGACAATTGATTGAAACGGATGCTTCCATTGAGTTCAGGGGTTCATATATAGTCGGTCTGGTTAATCATTTGGTAGTTATTGATGAGTTTTTGCAGGTTTTGGGAATGGAGTTCTATGGCCACTAATGAGAACCGTTGCCAAAGGGTTCCTCTGTTCCTGAAAAAAATCCACAAAGAAGATGAGTCAGGGCGCGTAAATGTTTTTGTTATTTTTTTCAAATACTGTTTTGCATATATTGTTAGTGGATTATAGTGTCAACAGCGAGCAAAACAGGCACAGTTGGTTAACGAAGAGGACCATTCACCATCGAAACCTGGGTTCGATCCCCAGTTACTCTCCTTTCTTCTTGCTAACCAATCTTTTTTGGATTCCTGACTGAAGTCGGTTGATACTCGATGCTACACTCATTGAGATTGGACTCTAGGGATGCTTTTGGCTGGCCGATCGAGTGCCATGTTGAGACAATGCCCGCGTGACAGATCAGGGATATGAGCACCATAGAACCCGGTTACTATTCTAGGACAGGATGAACCAACTAAACTTCAGCGGGGAGGGTACTTACCTACAAATTTCATGCAAGCATTTAAACCTAAGGACACTTGTGTGACTTGTCTGTGCTTGCTACTAACCCTTTGGTTTTCTTGCAGGTTTTTCTTGTGGGACTCACTCGTCCTTACTATATTATGCTTTTCCTGATGCATTACATTCGCATAACATCATGACGTCATAAGCATAACATGATTTAACGAACCCTTTCAAGGATCTTAGGGATTTAGGGTGCACAATTTCCGGTACTCTTATCAAGGACTGAATTCCTAATCAAGGGGCAAGAGGATTTATTTTCCTCTGGCCACACACCTTCCAATTCAAAGACACAATACCTATCAAAGGGCAAGAGGATTTATTTTCCTCTAGCCATGTACCTTCAAATTCAGAAGTATCCCGAATCAAAGGCGATGACCCACTCGATGGTTAGCTCGATTCCCTTTGAAGAACGTCCAAGAATCAGAATTCATCAAACAAAAACGCGACCAAAAAATTTTCTAATGTTGCTAACTAAGTTCCTAAAGATCCTAGAAAGCATTGCATCTGCAGTCATATCATCGCATAACAGGTTCCCATCATAGGTCCATTCTCTCTCGCTGTTTATTTCAGCGCAAATGGATCTCGAGCAATCAGTCAAAAATCTTCAGGCTCAGGATATCTGGTTCCAAGTTTCGATTCTGAACTTAGCAAGGGGCAAGACGAGTTGAAAAACCTTGTTAACCCAGAAGAAAAAGGACCAGCATACGCAGCAAAGTTTATTCCATGGCACATGCCGCTGTCTCAAGTTCTACAACAATGGCTCAATTGGAGCTTGATAACTCTATTGCCTCCGTATTTAGTTTCTTCCAATTCTGATCCTGGGTATAAATATAATGCAAGATGTGCTTATCATTCATGATACCGAAGATTGTGGGCCATTGGAGCATGGGATTCAAGACTTAATTGACGACGAGATCATTAACTTCAACTCACCTGAGAAGCCTCATATGGCTAATGCTATGTACAACCAGAACGGTCGCAATGAACGCGACCTACCTGTTGAAGCAGTTCCACAACAATGAAGCAAGCCAGGTGCACCTAGGCGTCAGTTTACAAAGATCAATATGTCGTTGGCTCAGGTACTACAACATCTGCCGAAGGCAAATTTGATTACTGTAAAGGATCCTCCTGTGAAGCCCAACACTTCCGCTCCTAGCTATAAGCCCAATGCGAGGTGCGCATATCATTCCAATAGCCCTGAACATGATACGAATGATTGTTGGTCAATGAAGAACAAGATCCAAGATATGATTGATGCTCAGGAAATCGAATTCAACCCTCCCAAGACCTCTGTAGTGATTACTGCTCCCATGCCTAATCACAACAAGACTGATTAACATCTAGAAGGATGAACCTTTTAATCAATAAAACTTATTCTCATGCGCAATTTCTATTCTGTTTGTTTAAACATTCGACTTATGATAGACATTATCTGTTTTAATAATCATCATCAGTGCATTGCATATGTTTGTCTTGAATAAATTATTTCGCTATCACTCATTTTAAATTGCGTCTTTACTTTGCATATGTTTTGTGATACTCGACTCCTTCTAAAGATGTATGCCTTTTGAGGAAGGATGACGAAAATGATACCGCAACCTCATACATTATGCTTTTGCACGGACTATGGTGACGATGTACAAGCGTTGTTTCAATTCCTAAACAGTGGAGATATAAGGATGTTTATCCCTTGTCAACCCCTTTGAGCCTAAGGTGTAGGAGTTTTCTTTCACGTGCAGATTAAAACCCTTAATCATAACCTGGGGCAGGGTAGTTACTCAGTTAACTCAATTGTACTAGCGGTTGTTTATACAAATAATGATGGGTTTCCGCAACCAGTAAGTCATACAGTCAATATCTTCCAAAAAGAAGAAGCTGTTAAGTCAAAACCTATGAAGGAGACTTATCAAAAATCAAAACATCCCACTGATTGTAGTCTCAAAATAAGCAGTTCAGGCAAAAGTTAGGGATAACAAAATCAAAGTCAAAAAGAGGTCGTTACAAATCCTCGACAAAAGAAAAATAAAATATTACAAAAAAAGACGCCTGACTGTCCAAATAAACTTCTGGTGCTTCAACCACCATCAAATATCAATGTTAATACTTCAAGCTTTTCTAAGGCTGAAACGCAAAGTTAACTGAGCTTAGGATCGAAGAACATCACGAAGATTGGGATGGGTATAAATAAATTTTTGAGCCATTATCCTTTGTTTCTTAAACCGTGAACCAAGCCACATTACAACCCTTGAAAGTCCTAACTGAAGCGTGGTTAGTTCGAAAGCATATTGTCCCCAAAAAGGTATCCTGACTCCTTAAGGTTTGCCATAAATGCTAAGTTGATATCTTGTTTTACAAAATCATATCACGCTTTTACATCTCCTATTTTACTGTTTTTCAAAAACTCAAGACATATGTATGCATTGCATCTCATGAATTCATTATTAAACATATTCTGCTACATAATTTCAAATATTAGCATCAAAAAGAATTTGCACAGGGTATGACTAATGACTCAAAGTTGTCCCAACCAACAAAGATCACTCCAAGAAGCAATGTCTCCTACGTATACAAGGGGCATGGCACGTTTTTCCCAATCAATCTGGGGCAATCAAGTCAAGGTTCCAAGAATCTCTCAAATGCCAAAGGCATGCATCCCAAGTCGGTTTCAAATTATTTCCCGATCAATCTGGGGCAATCTAGTCAATATTCCGGGAATCTCTCAAGGATGCCAAAATAATCAAGGGCATGCATCCAAGTAGGTATGAAGCTACTTCCCAATCAACATGGGACATTGTCTTGGGCCTATGATTGCTAGGGGCATGACGCCCATAGTGCACATCTCATAAAGTCCTCGCGAGGCGAATCTTTCCAAAGTCCCTACTAGCAGGGGCAAATCTTTGCAAGTCCAGTTTGACATCTTGATCAATACTCAATGGTGTGTCCTAGTCAATACAAATCCAGGAATGCTAGTTACTATAATATTGGGGGCAATGTTCAAGGCATCCATGCCTTCCCACAACTCTGGCTTCACATGATCATATCCCCACAGAGTAATCCTTGAGAAGATATCTTCAAATGTTCTCTCCCCAACAGAGATTTAGTTTCCCAACGGAGTTTAAAAATCGACACCGCCGGTTCCCCGACACTATTCTCTTCTCCAAACAGGGTTATTCATCTCTCTTATCCCCGGTCAGGATACATCAAGATCAATCATTCAAATCTCTTTCATCCCCTAGCAAATATCATAAATCCCCAGCTGAGCATCTTCAAGACAAGATCAAACATCAAAATCACAATGACATAGAGATCTATTTTCTCAATCGAGACAACATAAATCATATTCATACATCATGTATCACAAATCATATTCATACATCATATATCATGAACATATTCATACATCATATATCGTAAACATATTCATACATTGCATACATTACCTCATAATAAATTCATACATAACAAGCAAATTTCTCAATTAAAACATGCATCATGACATTGCATAAAGACTAACTTCACCTTTTCAGGATACAAGTACAAGCAGATGAACAATATCTCCAATTTTCAAAGATCTAATTCAGTTACTACGAACGGTACTGACACGGTCAACTCTCAAAGATCTAATTCCATCATCACGAACGTTGTGGACACGATCAACTTTTCCAAAGTCTAATTCAGTTACTACAAACGGTGCTGACACGATAAGAGATCTAATTCCATCATCACGAACAGTGTGGACACGATCAACTTTTCCAAAGTCTAATTCAGTTACTACGAACGGTGCTGACACGACAAGAGATCTAATTCCATCATCACGAACGGTGTGGACACGATCAACTTTTCCAAAGTCTAATTCAGTTACTACGAACGGTGCTGACATGACAAGAGATCTAACTCCATCATCACGAACAGTGTGGACACAATCAACTTTTCCAAAGTCTAATTCAGTTACTACGAACGGTGCTGACATGACAAGAGATCTAATTCTATCATCACGAACGGTGTGGACACGATCATCCTTCCAAAGTCTAATTCAGTTACTATGAACGGTGCTGACACGATAAGAGATCTAATTCCATCATCACGAACGGTGTGGACACGATCAACTTTTCCAAGATCTAAATCAGTTACTACGAACGGTACTGACACGGTAAATTCTCAGAGATCTAATTCTATCATCACGAATGGTGTAGACACGATCATCTTTTCAAGATCTAATTCAGCTACTACGAACGGCGCCGACACGATCAATATTCCAAGATCTAATTCTATTTACCACGAACGGTGTAGACATGATCGTCTTTCCAAGATCTAATTTAGTTACTATGAACGGTGTTGACACGAGAAATCTCCAACAAATACTCTTCAATACAAAGAATCCAGTCTAACGTACGACTCATCCTAGGATGCAACCTAACGTACGGTGTATTCTAACACCTATCAACACAGAGGATCCGGTTTAACGCACGACCCATCCTTCAGCCTAACGTACGACTTTCAAGACATCTACCGATGCAATTGGATCCAGTCTAATGCACGACCCGTCCTTCAGCCCGACACACGGCTTTCCAGACATCTACCGATGCAAATTGGATTCAGTCTAATGCACGACTCATCTTTCAGCCTAACTCACGGTTTTCCAGACATCTACCGATGCAAATTGGATCCAGTCTAACGCACGACTTATCCTTCGGCCTAACGCACGGCTTTCCAGACATCTACCGATGCAAGTTGGATCCGGTCTAACGCACGACCCATCCTCCCGTCTAACGTACGACTCATCCTAAGTATATTCTTCAAATACGGTCTAACGTACGACGTATTCTGACTCTCAAGTCTATCAAGCTGGATGGCATCTTTAAGCCCATCTCAATCATACATCTTTTCTAAACACCTGGATAGCATCTTCAAGCCCATCCCTGACAAAAGTCCCTACCTCACCTAGGGCAAATTCCTGGGCATTCTAGTGTTCAATCCTCTTCTACCTTCATATTCCGACAGGCACACATGCCAATCTACATCCTCAGGTATAAGAAGATTGAACAGGGGCAGCTATCATACCCCAAAATTTTCCCACCGCATTTTTACACTCAAGCTCATTTGAGTATCAGAAGCTCAAGACTTGACTGATTGTACACTCTCCTAAACAACAATCCTCAAACTACGGTTTTGATCTTTTCAAAATAAAATCACGTTCTAAGATCTAAAGTGGATCCAATGGCCTCTATTATTCTTCAAAGGGTCCTCACCTCAAGTTTCAAGCTCTGATTCCTAAGATTGTTCAATCAACAGCTCAAATAGTCAACAGTTGACTAGTCTGACCTAAAAGTCAACAATGGTCAAAGTATAGTCAAAACTTTTGATTTTTGGTCAACATCCTCATTACAAAGTATCGTTCATGATTTGATCAAGAATTGATCATGATTCATCAAGGAAAGCTCAGAAATCAACAAATTCAAAAGGTTCTAAATTAGGGTTTTTGAACTAAAAGTCAACTGAACTTTGACCAGTCATAACTTTCACATGGAACATCAAAAATATCCCATCCAAAACTCATTTTGAAGGAAATTGAATTCTTTACAATTTTGTCTCTCACAAGCCAAGTCTAAAAATGCTTCATTTGAGAGATATTGATCAAAATATTACAGGTCCTTCAAGAAGATCGCAAAAAGCTGCTTTTTGTCAAGAGTAATATCATCAAGATAAAATCCTCAAATGGAAAAAAGCTTCCAAAGTGGATTGTAGAGGACATCTTTAGGTTTCCAAAAATTCCTAGAAATCCTTCATATCTTAAAAATTGAGGGAGATATGTCTTGTCAAAGTTGGACAATTTTGAGTGAAACATATGAAGCGAATAAGGCTCAAAATGGATTTTTTTGTAAAGAGGCCCAACTTTTTATGGTCCAATATTGTTGTCCAAGTTATCTAGAAGATCCAACTTGAAAGCCACGAATTATTGATAATTTTTTGGTTTTTTAGTGAATTTTATTCATTAAAATCATAGTTAAAAACCAAAGATTTGAGGAAAATATAAAAGGATTGCATTCATCTTTGATTTCCAATCATTCCAATCATCAAGGTACCCCATAATTGATGGAAAAATCGTGCTCATGCAAATTGATTTGAAAAGATTGAAATTGGAGCAAGTTTTAGAAAGTTTGAATGCAAGATTCAATCAAATTCCAATCATGACAATTACCAAGATTTAATTCAGTTTCTTAACCTAAAAATCATCTCTATATATACATAAACGTGTTCAGATGGAAAAAAAATAAGGATTAGCAGTCTCAAGAACTCGGGTCACACACCAAATTTCCAAAGGAAAAATCAAAATCATTTTCATGGATAGGGACCGGTTCCAAGGGTTTTGAGGATTCAAACAGTTTCCTGAAGCATCACTGGTCATTCCCCAATACCTATGCAGGGTTGAAGCTTCACGAAACTCCTCATTTAAGCCATGGTTTGAGCTTGTCTTTTTAAGTTCGATTTTACTCATTCGTGCATTATAAATAATATTTGGATGCATATTCTTGTTCGTGATGGTGTTTATAAGGTGCAGGACCGTTTGATTTGAGTTTAGTTGCAGGTTTCACATGATGCCATGTGTCACCCTTGGTTTTTTACCGTGCCTCTCGTGGAGAGATACACGAACTGACTCTTCTCTTTTTGCTTTTGTGTTTTTGAAAATCAGATAGTCGCCACCGACTTTTATTTTATCCAATTAAGGAAAGGTTTATAAAAGAAACAGAAAAAGACCTTTAAGAAATTCTGGGTAAGGGGGTAGGTTATACAAAGGGAAGGTGTTAGCACCCTCTGTATCCATGGTTATCCATGGGCTCTTAATTGCTTAGCTCACTTGTTTTGAATCATATTTTCTCTTGCCTTGAAATGCTTGTATGTGGTTTCAAATACCTTTGTAAATTCACTTTGTAATGATCCTTGCGCGGATGTATACAAAGTGTTTTATCTTTCGAAAGATGTTTTGAAAAAAAGAATGTTAACTTCCTAATGATCCTTGTTTGGATATATATTTAAGTATGGTCTTTTTTGAAAGTTTTATTTTGAAAATCAACGGTATATGAGACATTTGTTTGTTTGATTTGAGCAAGCAATTAGGAGGTCTACCCTAAGTTACAAGGTCTTTTCCTATTTCTTTTAGAAAATTCTCCTTTCACAGGATGTAAACGAAAGTTCGATTTTGCATTTGAAACAGTAGAATTTGATTTTGATTTTTGAAAAGAGTAAAAGAGGGATTACCCTAAGAGGTGCAAGTGTGATGGTGTTTTGATTTCAGATATTTTATCTTTGAAGTTAGTGACCTAACGCTTCAATTTTTATTTTTGACATACACGTAATTTTATATGTACTGGAATTAAAATGCGGAAATGTAAAATGCGGAAAGTAAATCTACATGATTACATCGATTGTGCGGGAAATGTAAACTACGCTATTTACATGAATTTGGCAACCTATACACTTGATCTAAGAATTTAAATTGCAAGAAAATAAAAGAAATATTTTTGGATTTTTTGATGATTGACTTTAATTAGAATTAATGCATGATTAATTTAATTAAAATGAGAAAAAGATAGAAATAAAATTTAAACCTAAAAATTAAGTTTGAAATATGTTCATATTGATTGTCAATTAATTTTAAAATAAAACTATTTTTTTTTATTTTTTGAAGTTGATTTTGAAATTATTAAGTTAAATAATCATATAATTATACAAATAATTACACAAATAATTAAAACTTAAAGAGAAAATTATCCTAAATATGTACAAAATTAGCCTATAATATATAAACTATATTTAATATAAAGAACAATTTTTTTTATGATTTTTTGATTGGTTGAAATAATTAAAAAGCAAATATATAAATATATACTAATTAATTATACAAAATATTTTAATATTTTAAGAAAAAATAAAATATTTTATGTCAAAAAATAATAGATTATTTTAGAAACGTAGAAATATTTTTATTATATTTTTTTGATTTTTGAAACTGTTTTAAATTAATTTTGTAAAGAAAATGAAATAAAATAGAAAATATATAAAACAATGATCATGTGTGGCAAACCCCTAGGGTCTATGGTGAACCTGCAGGTCAAAAAGCGTTAGATTAGGAGATTAAAATGATCTGATGGACATGGATACGTGGCGCATGGTAACAGTCTGGTCAGCGAAGCACCAGATCCAAGAATAAGACAAAACGCGTGTTTTTTTAAACTGGCCAATCAGATGGTGCCACGCCTTCGTCTTCAACCTCCAACCAATACCTTTAACAACGTTTTTTTTGCCTAGAAGCGCTGTAATAGATGAAACTCATCCTTGCAAAATAGCGAATAGGTGTAAACATGCATAGAAATTTTTCGCGACATGTCCATTTGATTCGTCATGATTTACTGAGTTCAACCATGCCTTTAATTTGGCCTAATTTTGCCTCTAACGAAAAGCCCTAAAATAGAGTTCAAGAACCCTAGAATGGTATCTTCGTGGATACGTGTTCAAATTCAATTAACCATCCAGAAATGATCAGAACAATGAACTAAATTCAAATATATGATTACATCTTATTAAAGATGCATGAATGATCAGGTATGAAGTGATTTAGGTTTGAACAAACCGCGAGTTATAGAGCTCGATTCTTTGAGTTTCAAAGCTTGAAACTGATTGGAATAGATTCAGTGATGCTTAAGGATGATGTTTAAGTGTTTAGTTTGGATTAAAAATGGCTTAAACTGAAAATTCAAATTTCAAGTTTCTTTGAAAATTTTAAATGTGTTACAAGTGAGTTACAAGCATAGGTTTGGTTCTGATCTTGTCTCTTCTGATTGATGAAGTGTTATACTTCATTTATAGGCAAGGAAGCACTTAGAAACTAAGCTAAGAAGCAATAAGTGCTTTGTTGAATTTTTGAATATTATAACATATGTAGCTTTGAATTCAAGCAACCATGGCTTGATTTTTCCACTCTCTTCTGCTGTACTAGCTCCTTGTGGCAGAGTTTCGAATGTCTCTTGATGACCTTAGCTTAAGATTCAAGCCACATAACATTATCCTTCCATTTCTTTTTTCAACTTAATCTTAAATGTAATAAAATTAAACCAAAAAAAGAAATAAAATGTTATGGGCGTTTGGTTGATCATGGGAGGCCCTTAGCATTGTTAGAAATGTGTTTGGATCATGGAAATTTGGTCTCTTTTGGAAAAAAAACATTTTTGATCAATGTTGATTTCATGCATTTTCCCAAAAAATGACCAACTTCAACAAGGCATAAATCCATCAATTTTTATCATATGAAGGAGTTCTTGTACTTTTTGGAAACCTCAAGATGTCCTCTACAAGCCACTTTGGAAACTTTTTTTCATTTGGAGAAGTTATCTTGATGTTATGGCCTTTGACAAAAAACCACTTTTTGTTGACTTTGAAAATGACCTGTAATGTCTTGGTTCATACTTTTCAAATGGTGAATCTATTGACCATGGGACCAATTGAATTTGAAAGATAATTGAATTTCCTTCAAAATGAGCTTTGGTTTGAATTTTTTGGATGAAGGATGAGAGAGTTATGACCAGTCAAAATTCAGTTGACTTTTTAGGAAAAACCCTAATTTTGAAACTTAGGGTTTTGTTGATTTTTGATCTTTCCTTGATGAATTATGATCAATCAATGATCAAATTATGAATCTTTTGACAAATTATGGATGTTGACAAAAAATTTCATTTTTGACTGTCTGTTGACTTTTTTGGTCAAACGGGTCGTCTGTTGATTGTTTGAGCTGCTGACTGTGCGTCTGAGCGAATTGAAGTTTGAAAATTTGTATGGTGGTACTTTGAGATATATGGAGGTCCATGAAATCCATTTGAGGTCTCAAAAACTTGTTCTCCTGAAAAAAACAAGAAACCCTAGTTAGGGACTGTTTGTGTAGGATACAGTTAAGCGTACCTGATTTTTGTGCAGTACTGAGTCTCTGCTAATCATGTGATATTCAGAAGACTTCTAGAACAAAAATCTTGGAATTTTGAAATTCAAAAGATTGATTTTATTGATGGTACAAAACACGGAGGATTGCACTGTCAGCGGGTTTGACTGTCAACTGACTGTTCAGGCATTAACGTAGCAATTAAAGTGAAAATTCAACAGTCAAAGTTAATTTTTTTCTGTTTTTTGATTGTGTTAATGGTGGAAATTTATTTACATGAGTTGTTAGAAAAACACAGACATAATAAATAAATAATATATACTGTATGCGAGCAAAATTACCGATAATAACCCTGAAAAACATTTAATGCACAGAAAAATAAATATTTAACTGGCAGAAAACACACAAAATATTATCTTAATAATTAAACAACAGTACGACAGATAATACGACCTTTAATACTGACAGTACAAACATTACATAATATAATGAACAGTACGACAAGTGAACGGTACATTTAAAAAATAAAAGATACGACAAACTTTAAGAATGACGATTAATAACCCATGCTACAAATAATAACATATAGATGATTGGGAGTGTAAACAACCCAGGTCCACATTTTTCAGGACTATGCAGACAGAAGAAGGACATGATTACCACCACGACGGTGATGACCATAAGAAAACACGTTTCCATCCGCTTCGCCATTTTTGCCGTGGAAGAAGAGAGAATGAATATGAATTAGAAATTTGAGAGATGAGTTAGAATTTGATGTGAGATTTTATGGAAAAAATGAGAGGTATTTATAGAATGAAAAGAAGGATAAAGACGTTGGGGAATGTAGTGATTCCGTACAAAAAGGAAAATTTGAGTGGAAGTAGGATTTGAAAGAAACTGTATGGTAGGGTTTGAAAAAAGAGATGTATAGAATAAAGTTAGGATTTGATTTTGAAAGAAAGAGAAAGGAAGAGATTTTGAAAATAATAAAATATAGTACAAAAATTAGTGGGAAACAAAAGTTAATAATAATTTACTTGTTACCAGTACAGTCTGAATCCCCGGACTCTGCGCCTGCAAAAGATTTAGTTCTGTACCAATTGCGTCAGTACTATTTATCTGTAAATAAATCCCAAATAAATAGCGTGTGTGAAGTAATAAACAGTACTTGACGTTTGTGTAAGAATAAATTCAACAGCGAGCCAAAATACCGTATGTCATACCCCAAAATTTGCCCACATTATTTCTCTTATTCAAGCTTCAAGTCCATAGGCAAAAGCTCATAAACACACTCTCCTATACAAAAGCTCTGAACTAGGGTTTGATTAATTCAATGGAAAATCATTGAATCAATGGCTCAAGGTGGTTCCATAGGGTCACCAACATCCCAAAGTATCTCCATATAAAGTTTCAAGTCAAACAGAGCAAATTTAGTCCCTCAAATCCTGATTAGGTCAACAGTCGACTCTCAAGGGCAAAACAGTCATTTCAAGTCAATATACAAGATATTTGGTCAACAACATCCTCACAACCCTAAAATCATCATTTGATCAAGGGTTGATTATGATGATGCAAGGAAAGATCAGAAAAGTCAAAAGTTACTATTTTGGGCATGAATTGAAAAAGTCAACCAAACTTTGAAAATTCACCAAATATTCATACTTCATCAGAAAAATTCCCACCAAAGCTCATTTTGAAGGGAATTCATTCCTCTATCCAATGGTCCAAGAATCAAAGCTCATAGGTCAATAATCTAAGAGATATGGCTTCATACATTATAGGTTCTTTTCAAAAGTCAACAAGAAGACACTTTTTTCAAAAGAACATAAAATGAACATGGAAAATAATTTTGATATGAGACCAAAGACACTGGTTAGAAGACTCTTCAAGGTTTCTAAAAAGTCCTAGAACACCTCCATACATCAAAAATTGAGGGAGATACACCTTGTCAAAGTTGGATTATTTTTGAAAAAAAATGTGAAGAGAAAAGGTTCAAAACTCAAAATATTTCTAAATGGGCCCATATTATTTCCATCCAAACCTCATCTTAGGCCCATGCACGTCCCAAAATTATATCTCATTATTTTTTATTATTTTTATGGATTGTTTTATGGTTTTTTATTATTTAAATCATAAATTAATCATATAAAATAATAAGTAAATAAAAGATATGATTTTGCTTTAATATTAAGTCAAGAAATCAGACAATATATTCCCCTAAAATCAATGAAATTCGTGCAAATCAAATTGATCACAAAAAGATTGAAATTGGACCTAATATAGAAACTTCCATGAATCAAATTTTGAGATTGCCAATTATTGATTCAAGGAGATTTGCTCACGTTTTATTAACCCTAATCACTCCTCTATAAATATACAACAAGTCCATAGTGCAAGGATGACAGTTTTCTGCCTCCAAAAGTCCTAACCCGAGTTCAAAAAGTCACAAAAATTCTCAATCACGTTTTCTAGTTGCAGGCGAATTCAAGGATTCCTTTTGATCAATTCACATCCCTAAGGTATCAAGGAAGCTTCCCAGATTGGTTTCGAGTCTTGAAGCGTTGCAGATCATCGCCAAAAACCCCACGGTTTGTCAAACCTTAAACTGCATCGTATCCATACATACACGCATCTTTAATCAATTTTAACTGCATATTTGTGTTTGTTAAGGTATTTAGATGAATTCTGGATGGTTAATTGTTTGTTTGCGCACCTATAGCGAATTATGCCATGAAAGAGAACTAGGGTTTCGTTTTAGGGATTTTTGTTACAGGTACACTTGAGCCAAATTGAGGCCATGGTTGTCTTCGTGAGATCTGGACGAACACTCCCATGGCATCGCGAAAAGTTTTTGTTGGCATTTGCTTGGATTCGTAAACGCAGGTTTGTAGTGACGGACACCGTCCGTAGGTAAAGCTCTTTTTCAGACCTAAGGCGACAGACGGAGGTAGGAGATGACGTACGTATCTCCTTCTCGCTGGCTGGGGCTGCGCGCGCTTCATGTTTCAAATCCAGAATGTTCCGGTGCATTAAGATGTACGCTATGGCCATGCTCCCTCACTCTCCTGGCCACCAGATCATTTACTAGCCTCATCCAATGTGTAAAGACGTGCAGATCCACCGTATGCCTTACGCCCGCGCCACACTGAATCACAAGCTAAGTATTTTGCAATTTTTTTTTATTTTTTAATTATACAGCCTTTTGTTTTTATTTTTATATATTTACACTTTGTTTTTTTTATAAAATTTATTCTTAATATATAAAAACTATATAAAAATTATATAATATTTTTTACATGTTTATTTTATTATTTAATCTATTTATTTATTTTTTAATTAATAAATTCATATATACTTGTTTCCTTTTTATATTTATTTAAATGACTTTATTTATTTATTTTAATTTACCTTTAAATCTTTAGAAAATCATGATTGTTTTATTTAAACTCCGAAAAAATTCCAAAAAATATTTTCGTATTCGTTTTAATTTTCTAATTTAATTAATTAGGTCGCGAGACCAATAATTAATTAAATCATCTATTTTCTCTTATTTAATTTCGTACCCTAATCAGGGTTCACGAAGATCATGCCCTACACTGAATGTTTTCTTTTCTGTGCTTTTTTCAGGGTTAGCAACATGATTTCTCCCGATCACGCGTCTTCAGAAAACCCGAAGTTAAGTAATTTTATTTAGTTTAATTTAAATTATATTTGATTTATCTTTTAAATTAGGGTTTGTGTCGCTTTCATCTTCTTCTGCCTTGTATCTTTTCAGGGTTAACCTTAAAGCGTCCTATCAACCATATCAGATCAAATCCGAGCTAAGTACCCTTACCTATTTAATTATTATATATATATATTTATTTATTCTTTATTTTAGGGTCAGTCCCGTTCGCCTTTGAATTAGCCATACACTCACCCTATTTTGTTTGCCTTTTCCAGGGTTTGTCAAATTGCCAAAGCCACGAGTTTGGTAACCCTAAACCCTAACCTTTTATTTTTGTGTTTAATTATTACTTGTGTCAAACCCTATTAAGGGATCCGCTGGTTACAATTTCCCTCCCCCATATTACTGTTTCTTGCCTTATATTATCTGCGTGGTTAGTAAAATAGGGAGTGGCAACCATGAATTGAATTTAGAATCGCTAATTTACAAGATAATATAATTGAATATAATCACGTGATTGGTGCACACACGCACGCTTTTGGGTAACCTCTCTGTTGCCTGTTGCCTTGTTGCCTGTTGCCTTGTGTTTTTTTGCAGAATAAGCCAAGTCCCTCGAATACGAGGATACCTCAGCCATGTTGCCTCGATAAAAAGGTCACGACCCTAAATGATGCTGCCTTCGATACACAAATGACCTCGACCCTCGGAAGTTGCCTACGAAAAAAGGCTGAGGTATCTTCTGGTTGCCTAACAAAAATGGCTTATTCTGATTCTTGCCTTAGACTACCTGCCCTTCTATGGCATGGGATAGTCTCATGGCAAAGGATGCTTCGACGACCCTTCAACCTCCAAACGAAAGGCTTCCTGCCCTCTTATGGCAAGGATAGACCCTTTCATCCTGAAAGGCTAAAAAAGAGACCTATCATCTGAGTTTAAGGTAATTGCCCCTAATTGCCTTGCAATGCTCATCTTTAATATTCTTTCTCACAATTCTTCGAAAACTGGCTACGCTCATTTACGAGCTAAAGTCCACTTTTTTCTTTCATCTACCTTTTTAAAAAAAAAACAAACGAGCAAGCAAAGCAATTAAGAGCCCATGGAAAACCATGGATGCAAAGGGTGCCTTACACCTTCCCTTTGCATAAATTACCCCCCGAACTTAGATTTCTTTAAAAAGGTTTTTTTTCTGTTTCTTTTTGCCTTTCCGAATTTGTTTGGATAAAATAAAAGTCGGTGGCGACTCTTGCTTACCGCGACATTTCGATCGATAAAAAGTCAGTTTACAGTATTACAGAACTGGCGACTCTGCTGGGGATAAATTTCGATAAAAGAGGGGTTACCTTAAAAGTTTAGGAATCACATAATTGTTTTCTATTGTTTGCTTTGTTTGTTTTATTTTTCAGGGGCGTTTTGGGAAAATTGAAGGACGAATCCTATTCCCGGATTCAAGAAAACCTAAGTTTAGGAGCGGCATAGTCATGGAGACCCCCCTTGTGCATGCTCGGGGTTGGTCAAAATGAAGTTCGCACTTGAGTTAGGCCTCCACTGGTTATTGTGTACCTCTTTTGCATGAGAGAGGTTTATGCATGTATCTTTGGGTGCGTCGGAGCTCAAGGACCTTTAGTCACCTTTAACCCATCTTAACTTTTAGGAACGTAGTGGGAGGGCTATTCTTGGTGCATGCCAAGTTATGGTCGCGACCCGATACTACAGCTCAGATATGTTTCTTCCTAAAGTATCATTGCGTGGTATGCATGTACCATGTTCGAGGGTGCTTTAGAGGGGCTGACAATTCTGGGTCACTTGGTAGAACCCGTTGCGGATATCATCCTTATCTTTAGAAGTGCCTTTGGGGAAGGGTTGTTACCTGGTCGTACTTCATGCAAGCCTTTAAACTTAAGGACTATTGTGTGACTTGTTTGTTATCTAACCTTTTTATCTCCTTGCAGGATTTTCTTGTAGGACATCTCGTCCTCATTACCTTATGCTTTAACCTTCTGTTTCCTGGCAGGATTGTCCTGTAGGACATTTAGTCCTTCATCACCTTATGCTTTACTTAATGTGTTGCATCTGCATGACATCATAACATCACATGTTAACTAATCCTTTCAAGGATCTTAGGAATTTAGGGCGCACAATTTCAGGTGCTCTTATCAAGGACGGGATTCCTATCTAGGGGCAAGAGGATTTACTTTCCTCTGGCCATTTGTCTTCCAATTCAAAGACACCGCACCTATCAAGGGGCAAAAGGATTTATTTTCCTCTAGCCATGTGTCTTCAAATTCAGAAGTATCCAGAATCAGAGGCGATGACCCACTCGATATGGTGAGCTTGATTCTCAAAGAAGGACGCTCAAGGACGAAAGCCAAGATCTTTCAGACGAAGCGATGACCAGTCATTTCCTAATGTCGCAAACTAAATTTCCTAAAGATCCTTGAAAACATTGCATCTGCATTCATAACATCGCATAGCAGGTTTCTTACAATAGGTCTCTCATCCTTCCTCGCTGTTTATTTCAGCATCATGAATCTCGAGCAATCAGTTAAAAATCTTCAGGCTCAGAACAACCAATTCCGAGAGATGATCTTTAACTTGGCCAAGGGGCAAGAAGAATTGAAGGCACTTCTGATCGAGAAAGAGAAGAATCAATATAAGTATCAAGGTGGTCAAGATAATCAGAGATCCAAGCCTAAGCGGTCATTTACTCCATTACATATGCCTCTGTCTCAAGCTCTGCAACAACTGCTCAATCAGAACGTGATAACTCTATTGCCTCCATATTCACTTCCTACTAATCCCGCTCCTGGGTACAAGTACCATGCAAGATGTGCTTATCATTCAAACAGTCCTGGTCATGATACAGAGGATTGTGGACCGTTGAAGCACATGATCCAAGACCTCATTGATTGCAAGATCATTGACTTCAATTCACCTGAGAAACCTCATATGGCCAATATTGGGTACAATCGGAAAGGTCGCAATGAACCCAACCAATCTGTGGGGACAATTCTAATCTCTACACCAGTTCAACAAGAAAGACACAAGTCAGATACACCTAAGCGCCAATTCGCAAAGATCAATATGACTCTGGCCGAAGCGTTGCAACAATTGCTGAAGAAAGGGCTAATCACTTTGAAGGATCCTCCGAGGAATCCTAGTACCTCCTCTTCTCGTTATAATCCTAATGCAAGGTGTGCGTATCACTCTGATAGTCCTGGACATGACACTAATAACTGTTGGACACTGAAGAATAAGATCCAAGACTTAATCGATGACAAGACCATTGACTGCCACTCTCCTGAGAAACCTCACGCTGTGTACGACCAGAAAGATCACGATGAACATAACCAATCTATGAGGACAGTTCTGACCTCTACACTAGCTCCGCAACAAAGACGCAAGTCAGATACATCTAAACGTCAGTTTACAAAGATCAACATGTCACTGGCTCAGGCATTACAACATCTGCTGAGAGAGAACTTGATTACTTTAAGGGATCCTCCTGTAAAGCCTAACACTTCCGCCCTAGCTACAAGCCCAATGCGAGGTGCGCATATCACTCCAATAGCCCTGGGCATGATACGAATGATTGTTGGCCATTGAAGAACAAGATTCAAGACATGATCGATGCTGGTGAAATTGAATTCTATCATCCCAAGACTCCTGTGGTGATCACTACTCCTATGCCTAATCACAAAAAGATTGATTAATACCTAAAAGGATGAACCTTTTAGGTCATTAGATTTATTTTCATTTGCAAATTCCATTCTGTTTGTTTAAACATTCAAATCATGATAGACATTATCTGTTTTAATAATAATCATTAGTGTACTGCATATGTTTGTCTTGAATAAATTATTTCGTTATCACTCATTTTAAACTACGTCTTTACTTTGCATATGTTTTGTGATATTCAACTCCAGCTAAGCCGTAAGCCTTTTAAGGGAGGATGACGAAAACGATACCGCAATCCTATACAGTATGCTTTTGAACGGACTATGCTGACGATGTACAGGCATTGTTTCAATTCCTAAACAGTGGAGATATAAGGATGATAATCCCTCGTCAACCCCCTTTGAGCCTAAGGAGTATAAGTTTTTCTTTCATTAAAACCCTTGATCATAACCCGGGGCAAGGTAGTTCTCAGTTAATTTGACGGTGCATTCTATTTTGAGAGAATCATTCAGTACACCTTCCAGTAAAGGTTTCAAACACCCGTGTTCATCTACACACATCAAAGAAGTATCAGAAATGTCAATCAAAAGACAATGACGGTTCATCAATCATTAAGCAACGCAGTCAATATCTTTCAAAATGAAAAAAAATGAAAAAACATATATACAAAGAAAAGCCTGCTAAGTCAAAAATCAAAAAGGTGACTTAGGAAAAAATCAAGGCATCCCGCTGACTGTAAGCTCAAAATAGACAGTTCAGGCAAAAGTTAGGGATATCAAAAAGATGAAGAAAAAAAAAGAAGTCAATAAATTCTTGAACAACTCAAAGTTGTGACTACCAAAAGGAAGAAGTGACTGCCATCTCAAGAGTTCTCTTTGTTTGCGAACCATCAACATTATCAAAGGCGCAAATCCAAAAGTCTCTTGGAACCTGAATGCATAAGTCGAACCAACTGAGCTTAGGAATGAAGAACATCACGAAGAAGGGGATGGGTATAAATAAACTTTGAGCCTTTATCTTTTGTTTCTTAAAACCGTGAACCAAGCCACGTTACAACCCTTGAAAGTCCTAATTGAAGCATGGTTAGTTCGAAAGCATATTGTCACCAAAAGAGTATCCTGACTCCTCAAGGTTTACCAAAAATGCTGAGTTGATATTTCATTTTTACAAACATCACGCTTTTACAAACATCATGTTCTTACAAATGTCATGTTTTTACATCTCCTACTTTAATGTTTTTTTTTAAAAAAAAAACTCAAGACAAACGTATGCATTGCATCTCATGAATTCATTATTAAACATATTTTGCTACGTAATTTCAAATGTTAGCATCTGAATAAATTTGCATAGGGTATGGCTGATGACTGAAAGTTATCCCGACAAACAAAATCACTCCAAGAAGCCATGTCTCTTACGTATACAAGGGGCATGACATGTTTTGCCCAATCAATCTGGGGCAATCAAGTCAAGATTCGAAGAATCTCTCAAAATGCCAAAAGTCAAAGGCATTCATCCCAAGTGGACTTCAAACTATTTCCCGATCAATCTGGGGCAATCAAGTCAAGATTCGAAGAATCTCTCATGGATGCTCGAACAATCAGGGGCATACATCCAAGTATATCTAAAGCTAGTCCCCAATCAACATGGGACACTGTCTTGAGCCTATGATTACTGGGGGCATATCGCCCATAGTGTACATCTCATAAAGCCCTCGCGAGGTGAATCTTTCCAAAGTTCCTACTAGCAGGGGCAAATCTATGCAAGTCTGGTCTTACATCTTTATCAAATACTCAGTGGCATGTCCTAATCAAATCCAGGAATGGTAGTCACTATAATACTGGGGGAAATATTCAAGGCATCCATGCCTTCCCGCAATTCCGATTTCACAAAATCATATCCCCACAGAGCAATCCTCTAGAAGATGTCTTCCAACACTCTTATCCCAACAAAGACATGGCTCCCCAATATAGTTCACATCTCTATTTTCTCTTTATCCCCAATCAGGGTACATCAAGTTACTGATCATCCCCAAGCATAAATTATAAATCCCCAGCTGAGCATCTTCAAGACGAAATCAGACATCAAAATCACGAAGACATGGAGATTTATTTTTTTCATCTAAGACAACATGGATCATAATCACATACCATATGACACAAACATATTCATGCATTGCATACATAACTTCATAATAAATTCATGCATGACATGCAAAATTTCTCATTTATTTTGAGAGACTCATTACATAACACATGCATCATGACATAAGAAAACTAACCTTTACTTTTCAGGATATTACTGTCTCTACTTTCAAGAATTAAGTCGATACCTTTGACGGTTCCTTAATGATCTATCTCCAGAGTTAAGTCGACACCTTTGACGGTTCCTTAACAACCTTCCAGAATTAAGTCGATACCTTTGACGGTTCCTTAATGATCTATCTCCAGAGTTAAGTCGACACCTTTGACGGTTCCTTAACGACACACTTCAGATATAAGTCGACACCTTTGACGGTTCCTTATACAATCTATCTACATATCTGAGTCGATACCTTTGACGGTGCCTCAATGATATGCTTCAGATATAAGTCGACACCTTTGACGGTTCCTTATACGATCTATCTACATATCTGAGTCGATACCTTTGACGGTGCCTCAATGATATGCTTCAAAGTTAAGTCGACACCTTTGACGGTTCCTTAACAACCCACATCAAGAGTTAAGTCGACACCTTGGACGGTTCCTTAACGACGTATTTCAAATTTAAGTCGATACCTTTGACGGTTCCTTAAATAACCTAACACAGACTTGAGTCGACACCTTTGACGGTTCCTCAACATTCAAACAAAAAAGAGAAGACGGCAAAAGCAGAAATCTCGCAACAATCCATACTCCAACAACTACCAGATGGCATCTACAAGCCCATCTCCGACAAAAAGTCCCTACTGCAAATAGGGCAAATTTCTTGGTATTCTAGTGTTCAATCATCTTCCACCTTCAGATACCGACTGGCAAACAAACCACTCTACATCTTCAGGTTTAAGATAATTGAACAGGGGCAGCTGTCATACCCCAAAATTTGCCCACATTATTTCTCTTATTCAAGCTTCAAGTCCATAGGCAAAAGCTCATAAACACACTCTCCTATACAAAAGCTCTGAACTAGGGTTTGATTAATTCAATGGAAAATCATTGAATCAATGGCTCAAGGTGGTTCCATAGGGTCACTAACATCCCAAAGTATCTCCATATAAAGTTTCAAGTAAAACAGAGCAAATTTAGTCCCTCAAATCCTGATTAGGTCAACAGTCGACTCTCAAGGGCAAAACAGTCATTTCAAGTCAATATACAAGATATTTGGTCAACAACATCCTCACAACCCTAAAATCATCATTTGATCAAGGGTTGATCATGATGATGCAAGGAAAGATCAGAAAAGTCAAAAGTCAAAAGTTACTATTTTGGGCATGAATTGAAAAAGTCAACCAAACTTTGAAAATTCACCAAATATTCATACTTCATCAGAAAAATTCCCACCAAAGCTCATTTTGAAGGGAATTAATTCCTCTATCCAATGGTCCAAGAATCAAAGCTCATAGGTCAATAATCTAAGAGATATGGCTTCATACATTATAGGTCCTTTTCAAAAGTCAACAAGAAGACACTTTTTTCAAAAGAACATAAAATGAACATGGAAAATAATTTTGATATAAGACCAAAGACACTGGTTAGAAGACTCTTCAAGGTTTCTAAAAAGTCCTAGAACACCTCCATACCTCAAAAATTGAGGGAGATACACCTTGTCAAAGTTGGATTATTTTTGAAAAAAAATGTGAAGAGAAAAGGTTCAAAACTCAAAATATTTCTAAATGGGCCTATATTATTTCCATCCAAACCTCATCTTAGGCCCATGCACGTCCCAAAATTATATCTCATTATTTTTTATTATTTTTATGGATTATTTTATGGTTTTTTATTATTTAAATCATAAATTAATCATATAAAATAATAAGTAAATAAAAGATATGATTTTGCTTTAATTTTAAGTCAAGAAATCAGACAATATATTCCCCTAAAATCAATGAAATTCGTGCAAATCAAATTGATCACAAAAAGATTGAAATTTGACCTAATATAGAAACTTCCATGAATCAAATTTTGAGATTGCCAATTATTGATTCAAGGAGATTTGCTCACGTTTTATTAACCCTAATCACTCCTCTATAAATATACAACAAGTCCATAGTGCAAGGATGACAGTTTTCTGCCTCCAAAAGACCTAACCCGAGTTCAAAAAGTCACAAAAATTCTCAATCACGTTTTCCAGTTGCAGGCGAATTCAAGGATTCCTTTTGATCAATTCACATCCCTAAGGTATCAAGGAAGCTTCCCAGATTGGTTTCGAGTCTTGAAGCGTTGCAGATCATCGCCAAAAACCCCACGGTTTGTCAAACCTTAAACTGCATCGTATCCATACATACACGCATCTTTAATCAATTTTAACTGCATATTTTTGTTTGTTAAGGTATTTAGATGAATTCTGGATGGTTAATTGTTTGTTTGCGCACCTATAGCGAATTATGCCATGAAAGAGAACTAGGGTTTCGTTTTAGGGATTTTTGTTACAGGTACACTTGAGCCAAATTGAGGCCATGGTTGTCTTCGTGAGATCTGGACGAACACTCCCATGGCATCGCGAAAAGTTTTTGTTGGCATTTGCTTGGATTCGTAAACGCAGGTTTGTAGTGACGGACACCGTCCGTAGGTAAAGCTCTTTTTCAGACCTAAGGCGACGGACGGAGGTAGGAGATGACGTACGTGTCTCCTTCTCGCTGGCTGGGGCTGCGCGCACTTCATGTTTCAAATCCAGAATGTTCCGGTGCATTAAGATGTACGCTATGGCCATGCTCCCTCACTCTCCTGGCCACCAGATCATTTACCAGCCTCATCCAATGTGTAAAGACGTGCAGATCCACCGTATGCCTTACGCCCGCGCCACACTGAATCACAAGCTAAGTATTTTGCAAATTTTTTTTATTTTTTAATTATACAGCCTTTTGTTTTTATTTTTATATATTTACACTTTGTTTTTTTTATAAAATTTATTCTTAATATATAAAAACTATATAAAAATTATATAATATTTTTTACATGTTTATTTTATTATTTAATCTATTTATTTATTTTTTAATTAATAAATTCATATATACTTGTTTCCTTTTTATATTTATTTAAATGACTTTATTTATTTATTTTAATTTACCTTTAAATCTTTAGAAAATCATGATTGTTTTATTTAAACTCCGAAAAAATTCCAAAAAATATTTTCGTATTCGTTTTAATTTTCTGATTTAATTAATTAGGTCGCGAGACCAATAATTAATTAAATCATCTATTTTCTCTTATTTAATTTCGTACCCTAATCAGGGTTCACGAAGATCATGCCCTACACTGAATGTTTTCTTTTCTGTGCTTTTTTCAGGGTTAGCAACATGATTTCTCCCGATCACGCGTCTTCAGAAAACCCGAAGTTAAGTAATTTTATTTAGTTTAATTTAAATTATATTTGATTTATCTTTTAAATTAGGGTTTGTGTCGCTTTCATCTTCTTCTGCCTTGTCTCTTTTCAGGGTTAACCTTAAAGCGTCCTATCAACCATATCAGATTAAATCCGAGCTAAGTACCCTTACCTATTTAATTATTATATATATATATATTTATTTATTCTTTATTTTAGGGTCAGTCCCGTTCGCCTTTGAATTAGCCATACACTCACCCTATTTTGTTTGCCTTTTCCAGGGTTTGTCAAATTGCCAAAGCCACGAGTTTGGTAACCCTAAACCCTAACCTTTTATTTTTGTGTTTAATTATTACTTGTGTCAAACCCTATTAAGGGATCCGCTGGTTACAATTTCCCTCCCCCATATTACTGTTTCTTGCCTTATATTATCTGCGTGGTTAGTAAAATAGGGAGTGGCAACCATGAATTGAATTTAGAATCGCTAATTTACAAGATAATATAATTGAATATAATCACGTGATTGGTGCACACACGCACGCTTTTGGGTAACCTCTCTGTTGCCTGTTGCCTTGTTGCCTGTTGCCTTGTGTTTTTTTGCAGAATAAGCCAAGTCCCTCGAATACGAGGATACCTCAGCCATGTTGCCTCGATAAAAAGGTCACGACCCTAAATGATGCTGCCTTCGATACACAAATGACCTCGACCCTCGGAAGTTGCCTACGAAAAAAGGCTGAGGTATCTTCTGGTTGCCTAACAAAAATGGCTTATTCTGATTCTTGCCTTAGACTACCTGCCCTTCTATGGCATGGGATAGTCTCATGGCAAAGGATGCTTCGACGACCCTTCAACCTCCAAACGAAAGGCTTCCTGCCCTCTTATGGCAAGGATAGACCCTTTCATCCTGAAAGGCTAAAAAAGAGACCTATCATCTGAGTTTAAGGTAATTGCCCCTAATTGCCTTGCAATGCTCATCTTTAATATTCTTTCTCACAATTCTTCGAAAACTGGCTACGCTCATTTACGAGCTAAAGTCCACTTTTTTCTTTCATCTACCTTTTAAAAAAAAAACAAACGAGCAAGCAAAGCAATTAAGAGCCCATGGAAAACCATGGATGCAAAGGGTGCCTTACACCTTCCCTTTGCATAAATTACCCCCCGAACTTAGATTTCTTTAAAAAGGTTTTTTTTCTGTTTCTTTTTGCCTTTCCGAATTTGTTTGGATAAAATAAAAGTCGGTGGCGACTCTTGCTTACCGCGACATTTCGATCGATAAAAAGTCAGTTCACAGTATTACACCGTATAAGAAAAATTCTAAAAACCAAGTATTCATAAATCAGGATATTTATGGAATAAAAATCCAAGATTATGATACTCCCAATTTTTAGACAGAAGTCTGTTGCCTTCTTTTTTTTTGAAAAAAGATGCGGGCAAATTTTGGGGTATAACACCATGGTTAGGGTTTTGAAGCACTAATTTGGGGATGTTATGTTAGAGAAACAATTGATCGAAACTGATGCTTCCATTGAGTTTAGGGGTTCATATATAGTCCGTCTGGTTGATCATTTGGTAGTTATTTATGAGTTTTTGCAGGTTTTGGGAATGGAGTTCTATGGCCACTTATGAGAACCGTTGCCAAAGGGTTCCTCTGTTCCTGAAAAAAATCCACGAAGAAGATGAGTCAGGGCGCGTAAATGTTTTGTTATTTTTTTTCAAATATTGTTTTGCATATATTGTTAGTGGATTGCAGTGTCAACAGCGAACAAAACGGGCACAGTTGGTTAACAAAGAGGACAATTCACCATCGAGACCTGGGTTCGATCCCCTGTGTCTCTCCTTTCTTTTTGCTAACCAATCTTTTTTTTGTTTGAGTTTAGTTACATTCAGGTCCCACGAGGCAGATCCACGCGAGACTACCATGCGCCTCTAATTATCATCCATCAGATCCCATGAGAAACACATCCAACGTCTTCAGCAGTGAGGGAGCATCATGATCTATCAGAGGCACGCCACACTGGATCATTTAAGCTAAGTTCCAATTTTTTTTTTTAATATTTTATTGCATAAATTGATTTTATTTGTTTTCTTTTATTCTTTTTTCATTTTATTTGTTTAATAAATTTTCTTTTGATTAAAATTCTTTCAATTTTCTTTTATAAAAGCATTTAATTCCTATAATTTTTATTTCATAATCAATTAATTAATTTAATTTGGTTCCTAATAATATGTTTTATTTTGATTTAAATAATTAAAGGATTAAATTAATTTGATTGTTTAATTGTTTAATTAATTATAATTATTTTTATTAGTTAATTAAATTACTTATTAGATTAGATAATTTAATCGGAAACCTATTGTCGTCGATTTAATTTAATTAGGTTAAAAACAAATAATTGATTAATATATAGTTTTTATTTTATTAACCATGGTTAACTTGTGCCCTAATCAGGGTTTGCGAGGTTTATCATTAGATCACTCATACACTAAAAAATCCTTTTCTTTGTGCAAATTTTCCTGGTTAATCAGAGATCTTTCCGACTATGCGCCCTATCAATCAAAAGCTAAGTTCTAATCCATCCTTTTTTTAGCAATGTTGCCTAATAAGTTAAATAATGGTTTATTTTCAATGACAATGAATCTCTCCTACACTCACCACTATCATTTTCCGTCTAAATTCTCAGATGATCAGGGTCAATCAAGGGTTCAAGGAAGATCGAGGCAAGGCATTCAAAGATGTGGAAATTATTTTTTGCCTTTATTTTTCTGTTACCCAATAAGGGTTAGGTTTATCTTTTTCGCCTTTTAATTCCCCCATCCCCGCAGGTGTTTATTGTAATAGCGTAGGAAATTTTATTTGTGTTGTTATTTTATTTTATTATTGCGTGGTTAGTAATTTAGGGAGTGATAACCATGAATTGAACGTAGATCACCTAATTACAAGATAAATGTCATCGAAGTTAACCACATGATTTTGCACCCACACACCTTTAGGGTAATCCTTCTTGTTGCCTGTTGCCTTATTATCTGTTGCCTCTAATTGTACTAAATAGTTAAGTCCCTCGATTCAGAGGATACCTAAAGCAAGGTTGCCGTAAAGAATAAAAATCATCTAAGTCCCTCGAAGTTTCCTTGGTAAAAGATGATTGTCCCCATTGCTAAGGTATCCTCGCATGATGCCTAAACAGATTAATGACTATTATATTCTTCCCTTAGACTACGTGCCCTCTTTATGGCATGGGACTGTCTTATGGCGAACGATAAATCTCGATGACCCTTAACCTCCAATTGAAAGACTTCCTGCCCTCTTATGGTATGGATAGACCCTTTCACCCTAAAAAGCTAAAAGAACATCTTTTTAAACTTAGGGTAGGTAACTTTTAATTGCTTGCTCAATTCAAATTCAAAATCTTTTTCCCACTTATTTTCAAAATCAAATTCAAAAGACTACGCTTATTTACAAGCTAAAGTCCTTCTTCAAATTTCTATTCACACACTTATTTTCCAACAATTCAAACAAACAAGTGAGCTAAGAAATTAAGAGCCCATGGATAACCATGGATACAAAGGGTGCCTTACACCTTTCCTTTGTATAACTTACCCCCCGAACTCAATCTCTTTCAAAGGTCTTTTTCTATTATTTTAGCCTTTCCCAATTGGATAAAATAAAAGTCGGTGGCGACTCTTGCTATTCGCGCATTTCAAATAAAGTCAGTTCACCGTATTACACTAATACTTGAAGCCCAAGACCAAAACCTGACCTAGTTTCTCCCTCCATATATACTGAGCCAAGGCAGATAATTAGGGCACAAAAAAGGATGCAAGAGAGTAGGTTTCAAAAGCTTCCAAAAACTCAAGAACTAGGGTAAACTCAACCCTAATCCCTGGCCATTTCAATCGATTTAAAACCTCCTATATCTTCTGGAGGCTTGGAGGAACGTGTACACGCCCTTACATCGTCTTATAGCGGCCCAGAATTGCCCTGTTCAACAACTCTGGTTTGGTTAGAGTCCTTGAATCTGTCTTTAAATTTCTATGCATTGCTAACAGTTTTGATGCACATTTTCATGTTCAGGATGTTAATTAAGGTAGGAATGACGTATTTCATGTAAGCTTTAAGACCTGAACGGTGTTACACCATTGAAGGGCCTTGGAAGACTGTGATTGTCGAACTCGATCATACAGAGATTTTTAGGGCAAGCCATGGCCACCATCGGGTTTGCAGACCTCATTTTAGGGGGGTAAGCTTAATCCTGGACTTTCATGCTTAGTATTTTGCAGGTTTGATTATTGGGAAAATCAGAGACGATGGAAGAGGGCCACCGCAAGCGGAGGTTTGAACCCCCTGGACCGGTCAAACGCCTGCGTGGAGTTTCTGAGGTGCCTCATTGGCCAGCCAGCAAAAGCAATTTCTCTCTCTTCCATTGGTCGGTCAACAAACGAGGAAGCCATCTTGACTCACTTTTTTGAATTAGTCATAAGATCTTTATTTTCTTATTTATTATATAATGATGATGCTGTTAACAGCGAAAACAGACTGGCACAGTGGGAAGAGAATGCGTCCAAAGTTTCACTAACCCAAGGGCATGGGTTTGATCTCTGCCCCTTGCACTGATTTTTTATTCTTTTTCTTTATGTGTTCCCAGATTTGGATTCGGCGCTGATGGACCATTGAAGATTAAAAGGCGCCCACACGTATCAGCCATCAGATCATTCCCATTACAAATCCAACGTCCTAGAGCTTGCATACCACCGTAGACCTCCAGGATGTACACACACCGGATCTTGCGCCCCCAGGTTTTTTTTCTTTCTCAGCTTTTGTTTTATTTGTGTTATTTTTTGTTGTTGTCATTTAATACTTATGAATTTCATAATTAGGATTAGGATTTTAATTAAATAAGTTTAATAACTTTTAGATTAATTAATTGGTTAATTTAATATTAATATTTTAATTGTTAGATTTAGTTTTAGGTTAGTTTTTATTAATTAATTAATTAGGGTATTTAGGTTAATTAATAATTTAGGTTTAATTTAACCTTTTAAGTAGTTTAATTTTAGGTTTAGCCTCTAACTTCACAAACCATAGATAGCCCTAGAAGCCTTAAGGTAGGTGTTGTCTATTAACTGTAGTCTTAGGCTTTTAGCCGCAAGGTTTTAACCATTAAGTTTTTGCCTTAGGTGGATGTTGTTCATGAATTAGGGTTGCTGTTCTCTCCATTCTTTTTAGGCTAGCATTTTATTTTCAGGCGTATACTTTTACCTCTAAATGTTCTCAACTGTAATTTCATCGCAATTTTCTCTTCTCACCTCCACTCTATGATAGTCGCATGAGTGTTTAAATTTTTAGTTTATTTTTTTAATGCTATTTATTTATTTATTTATTTTCTGCTATTTATATTCTAGAAAAATATGTATAGGTCGCAATAATATTTCTTGTTATAGTTGTAGGTTTTATTTCTTGCCTTTAAATTCCTGCATTTATTTTTCTGCCCACAGGTGTTTATTGTAATAGCGTAAGACTTTTAATTCTGCCTTTATTTTAACTGCGTGGTTAGTAATCCTAGGGAGTGCAAGCCTGCTAATAAATTTAGTTTGCCTAAATTACAAGATAAAATTATCTGAATATTGATCACTTGACTGTGCACCCACACACCTTTAGGGTAACCCCTCTTGTTGCCTGTTGCCTTATTATTTGCTGCCTTGTTGCCTTATCATTTGTTACCTTTAAAATAGTCAAGTCCCCTGATTCCGAGGATACCTAAAGCAAATGTTGCCCTCAGTTCATTCATCATCAATTTTGTCACTCGATGTTGCCTCGGTAAATGATGATTTGTCCCCATTGCTAAGGTATCCTCGCCTGTGGCCTAAAGATTAAATGACTATTAGATCCTTCTCTTAGACTACCTGCCCTCTTTTTGGCAGGGACAGTCTGGTGGCTAATGATAACTTCGATGACCCTTCAAAATCCAATGAAAGGACTACCTGCCCTCTTTATGGTATGGATAGTCCTTTCCCATTAAAGTGTAAAAGAACATTTTTAAAACTTAGGGTAGTTGCTACTAATTTCTTGCTCTAAATTCAAAATCTTTTTCACACTCTCTTCAAATACTTTCAAACAAGGCTATGCTTATTTACAAGCTAAAGTCTTTAAACAAAGTTTTTACTATTCTCTTTCAAAATTTTCAAACAATTCAAACAAAGTGAGCTAAGCAATTAAGAGCCCATGGCTAACCATGGATACAAAGGGTGCTTACACCTTTCCTTTGTATAACTTACCCCCTGAACTCAAAATGTAATACCCCGTATTTAACAAAATGCTCTAATGTTATTAGTTGACGCTGAGGTTTTATTAATTGGTGCATTAGAGGTACTTTTGGAAACTTAAGTTATAAGTGCTAACTCAAAGTTATGTTGCTTATATTCTTTTCCTTTCTATTTCTTTCTCATTCTGCAAACAAACACAAAGTTCTAGAGAGAAGAAGTAGAGAGAAGGGAGAGCAAGAGGAAAAGAGGGAAAAAGCTCAGATCTTCGCCATTTCTCCGTCGAATCGACTCATCTTCATCATCTACAACTTGTAATCAAGGTGGGTTCTAGTTAGAAACTTATAGATTATGTCTATGGATGAGAAATTATAGTTTTGGATGTTGGGGTTTTGTAGAAATCCTAGATTTTGATCCAAATCATATATTGCCATGGATAATTGTTGTTTAACCATGAGGATATTATGTATATGTTGTTTCCTTGTGCTATTATGGCTTGTAACAGGTTGGGATGGTTTGGTGATAAGTTGTTTTGAGAAAATGCAAGAAAAATGGAGTTTTTGGGGTTTTGATGCAGAGTAGGTCGACCTACTCAGAGGTTGCGTCGACCTTTGCAGCCTTAAAGGGCAAAAATGTGACTTTTTACAGCATGCATTTACCTATAGGGTCGGCGTGTGCATACCTGAGGGTGACAGGAATTCAATGCGTCGACCTATGGTTTCCGTGCGTCGACCTACAGGTTTGAAATTTTGGCAGATTTTGTAACGACCATAACGTTTAAACCGTAACTCCGTTTTGGTCGCCGTTCAAAGCGGTATGAAGCTAGAAACATGTACTTTCTAGTAGTGTAGGTTTGGGGAATAAAAGAAGAAATTGTTTAATCGGGAATTGGGAAATTGTTTGATTCTTTGGATTGTTTTATCATTCGGAAACATGTGAATGGTATACTTTTTGGTATAATGAGTGATTGCCATATATTTGTGAAAATTTGCCATTGTTTACATGACAATGATGATATTTGTTGGTTGCCTTCAGCGTAATACCTAGTATATTTGGAATTGTTTGGTTGATTCCTATTGCAGGTGGATCGATATACCTTTGTTGTATATATGTATATATCAAAGAGGTTTGAATAATTACATGGGTTAAAATGAATGAAAAGTGAGGAAAACTAGGATTTGTTAGGTATATATAGCTTAACAAAGAGAATCTCGGATGAAACATTATATGGAACATAAGTGTGTTTTAAATCTTGTGAGGAAAGGCTAACATGCCTAGTGGAAAGGCTAATAGGCCTAGTGATTGGTATGTACAATCACCACTGTAAGAAATAACTTAATCGGAACCATTATATTTCTTTATTTTCTTTTGAATGCTAACAGGCATTCTATGTGAAAAAATGGCACTGTGTAGTAATGGCACAAATAATCTTGGCAGGTTTGATTCCCGCTTTGTGTACAAATGGAACTTAACAGGGTAGAGACTTGTGATGGTAAACAGGCCATGTGAAGTGACGATTCATGGGTAATACTCATGAGTCTGAATCCATTTCGTATGTCAAGATTTTCCAATGGATCCATGACTCGTACCACCTCCTAGACGTAGAAGGGGACGTGAATAGAGGGATACCTTGGTAACGGTTTCCGATTGGCAATACTGTGTTTGAGTTGTTGAACTCTAAATATGTTTCCATATAATGTTCGTATGTGAACTCAAAGTCTAGTTCCTTTTGTTATGACTTGAGATTTGATAGTCTAGAACCTTGTAAAGCTGATAGGATCCATAAGATAGGGAACTCACTGAGATTATTTTATCTCACCCCATTACATATTGATTTCAGGTGCTACAGGTTCCGCGAAGGGTAAGGAGAATGCAGTTTGACTTTCCTTATGTCTTCTATTCTTTTGGCATGGCGAAGCTTCCGTTGTGGAGTTTTATTTTGGGATCATTATTTTGATCTAGTTCTTAGTATTTTGTTTTGAACATCTTATATATATTATGCCATTGTGTAGAACTTTTGTATTAGGGCATTAATGTATATAATGTGTTGACTAGGAACTTATTGTATTTCAGTACCAAATACTTGGATTCATGTATAAATATATGCTTTGATGTATGTAATTATATATGGGTGTTACACAGAATCTTTTTAAAATGTCTTTTTCTTGTTCTTTTAGCCTTTCTATAAATTGGATAAATTAAAAGTCGGTGGCGACTCTTGCTATCCGCAACATTTTAAAAAGTCAGTTCTCCCACCGTATTACAGAACTGCCGACTCTGCTGGGGATATACTTAAAAAAGAGGGGTTACCTTAAAGTTTAGGATCACTTTAAATTTGCTTGTCTTGTTTGCTTTATTTTTTAAGGGTACTGCTTGGGAATGTTCTTGTGTGAAAGATCCTACACCCGGATCTAGTGTACCTTAGGTATGTGGCAATAGACCAAGGAGACTGTACGACTTGTGTCGATATGGTTAATCTGGTGGCCACCGTTAGTGTGACACATTGGTTTGTCCCGATGACCCTTGAACGTGATCGAGGACACGTTTGGCTGCCGCGTGGTGTCATTAAGCACTAATTTGCCCTTAAAACCCTAGTCGAACTTGACTTTGGCCTATAGGAAGTAACGAGATGGCTGGCTTTGGATTCCTGACTGAAGCTGGTTGATACTCGAAGCTACATTCATTGAGATCAATCTTTCAAGATGTTTTTGGTCAGCCACATGAGCGTTGACTGAGATAATACTTTCGAGAACGATCATCGAGATGAGCACCATAGAAGCCGATTACTATTTTAGGACAGGTTGAACCAACTAAATGCCAGTGAGGAGGGTACTTACTTACGAACTTCAAGCAAGCCTCTAAACCTAAGGACACTTGTGTGACTTGCTTATGTGTGCTACTAACTGTAGCAACCTGCCCTAAATATTAATATTTAGAGTTGCCACCTATTCTGAAGGGCGAATAGGAAACCCTACGCAGTTAAGAGATCGGGGTAAGATTATTATAATCAGGTCGAGGGAAGGTGTTAGGCACCCTCAACCCTTTCCTAAGGTTTTATGTTCAAAGTAAAGGTTAATGGCTAAATACTGAGGTTTATAGCTAAGGAAGTGAATAGGGGAAAAATGAGATTTTAGGGAAGGGGACTCTCCTTTGTTATCCAAGTGCCTACGTATCTCCTTAGAGAGAATCAGAGTCAACGTAGTGCGGGGGAAGGGTTGTACGCCCTTAGGATTAGAATTTGATTTGATATGGTTTGAAGGCTTTTTGAATGGCCCATCGTAGTTTTGAATAAGGATGAAAATCCATAGTTTGATTTGAAGTATTTTAAATGTTTTAGATTTGGGAAGTGTTTTAGGATTGGGCGTACAACCCTGATTTTAATTTGTTACCATTAGTTGCAATAATCAAAGGTTTGATTACCATGGCTAACGGATTGAAGGGAGGATTGCTAACCACTATAATCGATAGATTCGATTATCACGAATAGCAAATGGGTGTATTTTAATTATCGTTACTCCTTATAATCAATAGATTTAATTACAAATAATAACGAATTTTGATAGAGGGAAAATGCTAATCATCGTAACCAATAGCTTTGGTTAAAACCATTTAGCAGAATAAATTGTTATTTTAATTTATATTTAATTATTTAAAGGATTGATTATTACCCACCGCGATCAATTAATTTAATCGAAGCGAATAAAATTCTAAAATTGCTTGGCTAAAGCCTAAGTTGGTTAGAAAACCCTAATCCTAATACTTTGGCCAATGGCCAGTGGGATTGAACAACCCTAACACTTAATATATTTCTCTAAGGTTTTCGTCATTTTTATAACAATTAATATTAATAAAACTAATTTAATCTGAATAACCGAATAATCTAAACCCTAGTCATAGACTAATCCTAATTTTATTATATAACCCTAATCAAACAAATCAATTAAATTGAATAACATTATGTAATATTTAATCTAACATTTAAACAAAAATAATAACAAAATCAAGAAAAACCTGGTTTTCATTCTGTATGATGAGCCTTTGAGGGTCTATGGTGCACCTTCAACCTCGTAGGCGTAAGATCTAGCTTGCTGGAGATCCAACAGATGGTTGTAGCGGGCGTATGGTGTTCACGCATAGAGGACGAAGCATTGGATCTATATTTATATATAATGTAAAAGAAAATATCAAAACCTGGGAATTGAACCCAGGTCTATTCGCATCCCAACAATAGTCCATTGCCAGCTATACTGCTTGTTCTAGTTGTTAGTAAAACGAAGAGCCAAATTAAAATAAAGAATTACCTGGGCAAGTCAAACAAAACGAACCTGGGCCCCACACGACATTAATGGACGAATGAGAATTGAGGGATGTGGGTTGACCAATTGACCCTCCAATTAGAAACATATGTGGATGCCACGCGAGCGCCTTGACTGGCCTGACGAAAAGAAGCCACCAGAACAGTTTTTTCCGGTTGTCTTCTCCGATAATCCTCGACGGCGCACCTGTATAACGAACATAAAAACATAATAAAAGCACCCAGATCCAATAATTGGGACCTTGCGAATCCCGTGGCAACATTAGTTTTGGCTAAAAATGACTTTAAGTGTCCATACGAAGAAGAAGACCTCCTTTGCCTTAATAATGGCATAACGCGATTCTGACGCCAAAACTCCAAAACGATGGGTCTAAACCCTCCTAAACACTAAACTGAACATAGATAGATGCATCAAACTCATTTAAATGGCCTGAAAAAATAATTTGACCTTCTAGAAAGTATTACAAACGGTGTAATTGAGATAGGATGTTCTGGAAGCGTTCGAATGCGTGGAATGGCATGGGTGGGATCCTGGAGACCTCAGGAACAAGACTCAGTCCTTAAAACCGCATGAGAATGGCTGCAAGCAAGAGTTCCATGGTGTAACTTTATTTTGCAATTTTTAAGTGCAAACCCTAAGTTCTATGGCTGCCCTCAAACCCCCCTTTCGTTTGGGATTCTTATGCTTATATAGGTGAGGAAATTTAGGGCAATGGAATTGGAAGGAAATCAAGATATTTACTCAAACATATTTGATTGAAAATCAAGTGCAAATCTTTCCAAAATTTTTCTTTTTTCCTCTTAGAGCTTGTGCACGAACTTGACATATATTATGGGCCATCTTGGACCTCAAGACAAGTGAACACAAAGCCCATATTTAATGGTAACTTACTTTTGCATTTTATTTAATTTAATCCTTTTTTAAATGGAAACAATTCCAAAATAAATAGAATAAATAACAAAGGGTGTGTTCTTGAGTGTGAAGATCATGGGTGGGCTTATGGATAAGTTTATAACAAAATAACTTAGGCCCATTTGGAAGAAAACAGATTTTGACAAGCATTTCTCTTCATGCATCTCTTCAAAAAATGTTCAACTTCTGCGACCTGTATCTTGCTCAATTTTTGTCATATGACCATGTTCTAGGACTTTTTGGTAAGCTCAAAGAGTCCTCTAAATGACCTTTTTGGTTTCATATCATTTGAAGCTTCCATGCTCAAGTTATGAGCTTTGACCCAAAAGGTGTTCTTTGTTGACTTTTCGGAGGACCTATAATCCCTTATACCATATCTCCCAAATGATGCATTTCTGGCCTTGGATTGTGACAGACAAAGTTGTGGAGAATCAAATTTCCTTCAAAATAGACTTTGGTTGGGAAATTTTTGATGCTCCATGTGAAAGTTATCACAAGTCAAAGTTGAGTTGACTTTCTCCTATAAGAAACCCTAATTTGAACCTTTGCATTTGTTCATTTTTGAATTTTTATTGATGGATCGTGATCAACCTTTGATCAAATGATGGATATAACCTCACATACTTGATGTTGACTAAAAATATTGAAGTTTGACTGTATTTTGACTATAGTTGACTTTTAACTCAACATTGTCGATTATTGGTCGTCTGAGCCATTGGGTGAGCAATCCTTGGAATAGAAGCTTGACTTTTGACATGGAGGTGCCTTGAGACATATGAGAGACCTTGAAATCCATTTGAGGCCTTGAATATTCACAATCCTTTGATAAAATGAAAACCCTAGTTTTGGAGATCTTTGATTAGGAGAGAGCGACTTGAATAAGCCTTTGAACCTTGAGCCATTGAAGATGCATAGAGGAGGGCAAATTTTGGGGTATGACACTAACCTTTTGGTTTCCTCGCAGGTTTTTCTTGTAGGACATACTCGTCCTTATCACCTTGCGCTTTGCCTAATGCATTGCATCCACATAACATCATGACATCATAACATATCATGATTGACTAACCCTTTCAAGGATCTTAGGTATTTAGGGTGCACAATCGCAGGTGCCATTATCAAGGACTTAATCCATATCAAGGGGCAAGAGGATTTACTTTCCTCTAGCCACACGTCTTCCATTTCAAAGACACAATACCTATCAAGGGGCAAGAGGATTTATTTTCCTCTAGCCATGTGCTTTCAAATTCAGAAGTATAAGTATTCCAAATCAGGGGCGATGACCAACTCGATATGGTGAGCGTGATTCTGAAAGAAGGACGTTCAAGGACAAAAGACGAAGTTCTTCAACAAAGCTGCAACTACGCTTCAGTGTTGTAACGCCCCGAATTTAATTAATTAGTTAATTAAATTATTTAAGAATTTAATCATTGGATTTAATCGAAGTCCGTGGATCAATCGGAATTGTCAGTATTATTTTGGGAAGCGTATTTGGATTATTAAGTTAAAGTCAGATTTTATTCGGTTAGTCGGAGAATTAATAAAGTTGATTTCGTTAAATAAATAATAGTAGAAATAACATTATTATTAATATTGGACTATTTGTATTTAATTTGAATTTTATCGACGAAGTCAGAATTATTTTATTAAGTTGGCATGGTAATTAATCGAATTAATTTGGTGAAATAAAGTTGAAGTGTTATTTTATTAATAAGCTTAAAAATAACTTTGGGTTTAATTTAAGTTGTTGTGAAGTAAGGAGGGGGTATGTCAGTTAGGCTCAATTAAGTTATTTAAGTTATTAAATAAAATAACCTTACTATGTTGGATTTAGATTTGGAAGAAGGAAGAGCTATCATAACACAAAGAGGAATAGAATTTGGAGGAGAGGTGAAGAAGAGAGCCATGGCGGAAGAGAAAAGCTAGAGGAAGTCCAATTTTTGCAGCAATGTTCTGCAGTGAGACACCTTAGTAAAACAAACGTTTCTCCCAATCCAACCGTTGGATCGTCGCAGTTCTTGGATACAACGTTCCAGACTCATAGAGGTAACTTCGGACTGGAGCGATTTTCGTTTTGATGATTTAAAGTCCGTCTGACAAAGCGATTTTCGAACAGGTTTTTGGTGTGTCTCTGCACGTTGTTAGAAAAGATTTTCGGAGAAAAGTTGGAAGCGACGACATAAGCTATGGCAACCGGGAGAGTAGAACAATCTCATATCCAAGGTAAGGGTGGGGTTCTAGATCTATAAACGGGATTATGATGAATGATATGTGGGAGTTATGGTTGTATGATTGCCTCTGTTTTGTGTGTTGTGATTGTATTGTTGAATGTTGAAATTGATTGACGTTAGAGAATAAGGTTATAAAAGTTCAATCAATGGTTGCGGGAAATTAACCTAGGGTTTATAATTATTATTATTGAGGAATTAGTTGTAGAAAGTTGCTAGATGTTGGTGGAGTATAACTATAATATTGCTATGTTCCTATGATGGTCGAAATTGAATTTGTCTGGAATCAAAGGAAGAAAAATGAGTTTTAATTTTGTTGGAAGATGCTGTCAGTGCAGGATAGCGCCAAGGTTTGGACGCGGCGCGAACTGAAGGTTTCTGTGGTGTTCGCAGCGCGTGCTATACAAGTTTTAGAAATATGTTTTGATTTCTGGCTGTTGATGTTTTATGTCGGTTGTTGGGATCAAGCCTTAGTAGGATTAACTTGAGAAGAATTATAATTATTATTAGTGAATAAATTGGTTTAGATTAATTAGAATATTACACCGTTGGAATTGATTAATTTAATTAGTAGAAATTATAGTGATGATTCTTAGTGATGAGATATGTAGTTAATGGATTAAGTTGTATAAAGATGGAATTGGTGTGAAGAAGAAATAGTAGTAGTAATAACGATGATATATGTAGCAAGCTGAATTAGTAGCATAATTGGAATTAATAATAGAATTAACGAATAGTAGAATTGGAATTAGAAGGATGAGAATTGCTGGTGGTAGATTAATTAATAAAGTGAAGAATTAGTACCTAAATGTTTAGAGGCTGATTTGTAATGATTAATTTGATGCAATAGATGCATGTTTAAGTTGTTGTTTTCGTTGCTGTTGTTCTGGTTGTTGTTGTTGATTAAGTTGTAGGTCTTATGACCAATGTTGTTTAAGTTATTGATGATGCGTTGATTAAGTTGCAGGTCTTATGACCAAGGTTGATTAAGTTGTTTGAGGTTGTTACATTGTTGTGTTGTGACGTTGTAGTTGTTGTTATTGTTGCATGCATACATTTGCAAATTACGTTGGCCTGGATTGGAAAAATGTTTAAGTTGGCCTTGACGGCACCTATTTAAGTTGGCCTTGACGACATCTATTTAAGTTGGCCTTGACGACACCTGTTTAAGTTGGCCTTGATGGCACCTGTTTAAGTTGAAATGCCTCGATAATCTGACATATGTTTAAGTTGGGAGTTCTGCTCCAATGGTACCACATGCATTTGCACAGTTGAGTCACATTTGAAGTTGTTGTTGTTATTACGTTGTTGTTGTTGTTGTTATAAGTTGTTGTTGTTATACTTGTTGCTGATAATTGTTATTATACTTGTTATTGGTAAATAATTATTATAACCGTTGTTGCTATTTGTTATTATAACTGTTGTTTGAATAAATATGAAGTGGTGAAATTGTATGATCTAATATTAATATATTATTTATCATACGCTTGTTTATATTGTTAGATATCTCACCCTTCTACTGATGTTTCCCCTACCATGGAAAATGGGCAGGTACTCAAGAATAGCTGTGGAAGTCGAAGTATTTTTATGAAGTCTTCAGTTACTGTTAGTTCGAGTTGGGTCTTGCTCTGATACGTAGCACTCGGGGGGATGAACGAATGTCTTTTAATTGTTGTTATAACTAGTCAGAGACCCGTGCTTCCGCACGGGTGATTTTTTTTCTGCTGTAGTATTTTTGTAATGATTTGAATAATATAAATAAAAGGAATTATAAGCAATATGCATAATTAAAAGGAATTGTTTTATTTGAATAGAGTTAGAGTTTTATTGATTGCTCTGTTATACTCCCAATTCTTTGAAAACCTAATATCCATAGGAATCGTTTTGAAATTTGAAAATAAATAATTTAGTTTTCAAATAAAAGTCATTATTGTTTAAAATAAAATAGGCATTGTATTGAAATTGGACCTTAAGATTAAACATTATTATCTTATTCATGTGCTAATTTTGTGTGTAATAAAGAACCATATAAAAAAGGACATGTGAGTTGGAGAAAAAATAAAATTTTAACAAATGCAAATGTAAAATTTTAAATATAAATGAAAAATATGAAATAATTTACTTAATTGTAAATTTAACAATAATTATATAGAAAACAATGATCCACAAAAAAATGTTTAAGATAGGTTAAGAACACAATAGCAAAATTGGGTCAGGTAATTTAATAATTGAAGGTCCAACAACAATTAAAAGAAAATGATATAGATCACTATGGTTTAATTATAAATGAAAAATGATCATATAAATTCAATTATATTAAATAATCATAGAAAAAATACTATAAGATGGAGATAATAAAAATGAAATATTAACATTTAAAAATAAAAATTATCTCTCAATTAATAGTAATTGTTGATTAAAATAAAATAGCTACTATGTTGATAATGACCCGTGAAATAAAAAAATAATTTGATGCGATATAAAATATATTTAAAAACAAATGTAAAATAAACAATAATCATGGAAATTTAATTGTATTAAATAATGATAAAAAATCGTGAGATGGAGAAAAAAATAAAAATAAAGATATTATCTCTCAAATAAAGACAATGATTGATTAAAATAAAATAGACATTATGTTGATAGTGACCCGTGAGATAATAAATAAATAAATAGAGAAAAAAAATTAAAATGAAAGTAAGAAAGTGTGAAAAAATGTGAGAGAAAATTGAAATTTTAATTAAGATAGAGAAAATGTGTAATGATCGATTAAAAAAAATTAAATATTGAGTTGATAGTGGCCCGTGAAATAATTAAATATTTTTGGGAATAATAATTAAATGATCGATTATTAATATTTTTTGCGATAATAGATAAATGTTGAAAAATTAAAATGAAAGTATGGAAAAATGAAATGCGAAAGAAATTTGAAATTTTTAGTAAGATTAAAATTTAAAAATAGATTATTAATATTTTTTGTGATAATAAATAAATTAAGAAAAATTAAAATGAAAGTAAGAAAGTGTGGGAAAATGAAATGTAAAAGAAATTTAAATATGACTTCCATCATCCATGGCTTACATGTGATGTCATCATTCATGCAATAAAGTTGTAAGGAAAATGTTATTTAATTTGGACCAATGAAAAGCTAACACTTGGGGCATCTATTCAATAAAGTTGAAAGAGTGAATACTTAATTTGTTAGTTACAAAAATGACCTTTTATTAGTGCAAATAAATTTTGGTGAAAGGGTAATTTAGGCAATTTGGTAAATCTATTATTAATGAATAGATAGTAGACTATAAGTTGTTAACTTTTAAGTGGAATTTATGAAGTAATATGATGTTGGTGAAGTCGTTTTAGTTTAATAAAAATATTATGCGAAGTGAAGTTGAATAATTGATATTATTATTATTATTAATAAAAGTTGTTTTATTTTTTAAAAGAGTAAATAGATTTTATCGGTTCATCCGAGTTATGTGCTATGTATCTATGATATATGTGATTAAGTTGTTTGTTGTTTTACGTTGAATGTGACATCCCAATTGTATGTTGAATTTCCGCACTCTGATTTTATTAAATATTCGTTGGATAGATTTGGGGTGTTACAAATGTCGCAAACTAAATTCCCTAAAAGATCCTTGAAAATATTGCATTTGCATTCATAACATCGCTGTCATACCCCAATTTTTGACCTAAGATACCATATCATATCATTTGCATATGCATCATTTGCATCTCTAACAAACTGCATAGCTTGTGTTTGCTACTTGTGCTCAGCAGGGTTTAATCAAGAAATCACTCATCAGTACATGCAACAATCAATTAGGGTTTTGTTCTCCCTTCATCTCAAATGAACCATCTTCATCAACAATCAACATTCGGTCCTCAAAGATTCATTTCAACAAGCTCAAAGACTTTGAATCGACCAAATTAGAATTTTGACTGAAGGCAGCATACTCCTGACTTTTGCTCAGAAGTTGACCTAATAGATTGGGACAAGACCTCAAGACCTCAAATGCATCATCTTGACCTAATCTATTGGCTCAAGATATCTCTCACACAAGGATTGATCAACAGTGAAATTTCAGGTCATCAGACTAGGGTTTTGAATTATCAGGGACTGAAATCAGGGATCACATTTGGGAAACCCTAAAAGACTCCAGGGCATCAATCAAAGTGTTCAATCATATTCAAATAATCCCTATGACAATATCCAATGGAAATTGTATCTAAATTCAAGATCCACAGTCATCAATTTCACCTGGTCGACAATTAGGGTTTTTAACCTAATTCATCTGAACAACTGACTTTTTAATCAGGACATGGTGCCACAACTTAAACCATGGCTCAAGGTCCTCCAATAACTCAATATTATCCATTCATACCATTCATTTGGTGAGGATAGCTTGGTTCATTTGAGATCTCCAGAAACGTGATTCGTCTGAAAAAGTCAATTGTACAAGATCACCATTGACTTTTTGGAAATTTTGGTCAACCATGACTTTTGAAGTTTTAAATCATCAATATATGATATATGAAGTCATTTGATCAAGGAAAATCAAGAAAATCAATCAAGAATCAAAAAGTCAAAAGTTTGACTTTTCATACTTAGAAAAATTTCTAAGTGTTTTCAATGGTTTTTTCCAAACTTTGGAAGGGAATATCTCAAAATGTCACCTACAAACTGAAAAAAACTTCCAACATGGAAGTTGTAGATTTTGATCCAATGAACAACTTTGTCACATATAATTTTTTTCCATAAGATCAACCATTTAAGAGATATGGAGCTTCAAAGTTGGTATCTTTTGAAAAATGCACTCAAAATCTCCTTTTCTTCAAAGTTCATGGATCCTTTTCACCCATTTCCTTAAAGGTCTTGAAGAAACTTTCAACTAGGGATTTGAAGTACATAACAAGAGCTTTCCAAAATGTCCAAGAGCATGAAAAATTATGGAGTGGAGCTATGGTTTTGAATTTTACCATTAGTGACCATTATGCTTGAATTTTCACCATTTTTTCACAAAGTTCTTATACTTTATGGACCTATGATGCAAGCAATGTCCCAATCAAGTGATGCAAGCAAGAATCTTATCTTGATAGCCAAGTTAGAAGAATTTATGAAACACTTAACCATGGTTAAGCTTTGTACTTATGGAAAAAAAGATTCCATGCCATTTTTTCCACAAAATTCATCATGGCATTTTCAATTTGCAAGCAATCCAATTCAGAATCTTTTCCTATAAATAGAAGGCCTCGCTTCATTGCAAAGGACACCAAAACTTGTCCAAGAACTTGTTTTCTCATTCTTCCATTTTTTACAAAGTTCTTAAGTTTCAAAAAGGTTAGAATTCCAAATGGCAATTCTCTCAAGTTCTAACCAAAGGAGTCATTCAAACTTCTTCCAAATACCATTTAGAAGTTGTTGGAATCTTAACAGGACCAATTCAGAGCCAAAATTCACCTCTCACACTTCAAAATTTTTGCAAGAAACTTGAAACTCGAATTTTGGATTTAAGGCCAATTCAGTGAGATTTAAACATTCAAACATCTTCCTCAAGTATCACTGAACCTATTCCAATCATTACCAGGCCTTGAAGCTCACAGAATCGAGCTCCATAAGTCATGGTTCAGTGACTTTCATTTGAACTCGGTTACACTAATTCATGCACCATAAACTTGTTTTAAATACATATTCATGATCATATGAACTTGTAGAACGTTTCTGGATTGTTTAATTTGAGTTTAAGTGCAGGTATATGGAGTTGCCATTTTAGGGTTTTGAAGCTTCAAAAATGGGGATCTGCGATAGAGACCAAATTAGGTGACAACAAAGGCATATTCGAGCTTAGGGCATGTCACTTGATTGATCTGGGTTAATTTATTTTGTTAATTAATTAGTAATTGTGTGAATATTTGCTATTAATTAATTTTCAACCAATCAAAAACTCCAAAAATATTTTCTTTTTTATATTTAGGTTTATATTTGTATAATCTAATTTGTGACATAAAAAAGAATTATTTTTCTTGTTAAGTTTAATTATTTGTATAATTATTTGTTTAATTAGCTTATTAATTAACTTAACTTCATCCAAAAAATGACAAAAAATATCTTCTCTTATATTAATTAATTTTGAATTTGATATTGTCATATAACCTTTGTGTAAGTTTCACATTACTTGTATATTCTCACTTCATCCGAGGCTTCGAGAATATCACTTGAGGATCGAGAAGGCCGTCCAGGTCATAATCTTGGCCTGCGACATTTGAAACTCAAAAATCCAAATTTCTCACTTTCGAGGTAAGCCTGAAACTCCATAACTGTGTGAATGAATTATCTGCTTGCTTTTAGCATCCTAGGCCTCTTGAATATTAAAGAGTGTAAGTCCTAAACCCCTTTTTTGTACATATTTTCTTATAAAATAATTAATCAAAAAATAAGTTTTAAAACTATTTTCTTTGGTTTTCTTTTCAAACTTGGGCCTCCATATAGGTGTAAGCCCCATTCCTTGTGCATATATCAATCAACCATGATTTATAAAATAAAACATGGGCCTCTCCTTATGAGTTGTAAGTCCCATTCCTTTTTTTTCTTTTGTACATATCTTCTTAAATGTTTTTGTACATAAATTTTGCAAAACTTTCATTTTAAATCAAAACCTTTTCAAAGAAAACACTTGGGCATCCCTTAAGGTGTAAGCCCCACTCCTTTGTATAAAATTAGGTATTTCTTTGTGTATACACCTATGTTTTTTATACCTCGATCAGTTTGATTTAAACCCTCGAATAACAAATCAAGAATTAGGGTTTTCTTCAAAATCTTTTCAAAACATCCTGGGCATCCCTTAAGGTATAAGTCCCAAGCCCTTTTTATAAATATACATTTACATAGCCATGAATAAATTCAATGGGCCTCTCCCCGAGTATAAGTCCCGAGCCCCATGTATACAAACGAATCATCCTTACATGTATATTTCCTTCATAAACTCCATTGTATACACACACCTTGTTATATATAATTGTTCATATTTGTTCATGTACTTGTTAATATTTGTTTGTACTTGTTCATATTTGTGATCATGTTATATATACTTGTTCAACTTAGTACAACACTAGGTTCCCCATAGCCTCCTATTGGGCTTCGTGAAAAGAATCTCTCTTAGTTTAGGTTAGGACATAGAGTATGGTTTCCTGGTGAAATCGCTCTAAGAGCCCAAACCAACTATACCATGCCTCCCCTTGGGCTTCGTACAAACGACTTGTCCCTTCCATAGCCTCCTCTTGGGCTTACAATGCAAGGACCCTCGACTTGTCCCTCCCATAGCCTTCTCTTGGGCTTACAATGCAAGGACCCTCGGATAGCCTCCTCTTGGGCTTCGTACAAGGACCCACGGGCTTCTTAAAAGCATCCCCATATCCAAATTAAATACCCTAGGAGATTAGACATTTATCATCTCTATGATAGGAGTATCTCTTCTATATCATCACAAACAATTAAAACTCAACTTTTTTTGCCACAAGGCTGGCTAATCAATCAAATCTTTTGCCACAAGGCTGGCTGATTAATCAAAGCTTTTGCCACAAGGCTGGCTGATTAATCAAAACTTTTTTGTCACAAGGCTGACTTATCAAAAGTTTTTGCCACAAGGCTGGCTAAACAAAATTATCTTTATCATTCTAAGCACCATGAGTGGCACAGCCCATGTCTTATAATGAAAAGATTCAAACAAAAATCAAACAGATGTATGTGATGATATAGATTAGATACATCGAGCATTGAGATGACATTTGTCTCTTATCTTTTGCTTCCACTAGCATAAGTGGGAACTACGATTGCTCTAACTTTCTCAACATCCCTTTGAGAATACATAGGCACAAGGTCTTATTCCTTGGCGAGCAAAACTTCTATCTCCCTCAAACCATTCAAAACTTAGCACCCGTAGACCTCAAGCTACAGATGCTCTGATTCCCTCTAAGGGATATGTATGCAGAGGATTGCGATGATCTTTGCGAGCATAATCAAACAAACACCTTAGGTCCCACCTATCTCACAAAAGAACCCCAAATAGCATAGAATGAAACAAACATAACAAAGAAACCTATAGAGTACTATAGATATGTTGGGTGCTAATACCTTCCCTTCGTATAACCAACCCTCTTACCCAAGATCTCTCCCCCCACTTTTGCATTGCTTTTAATTTTGTGTTATTTGCTTTGCATATCTTTTAAGGTTATTGTAGCTTTTTTCCTTTTCCTAATTTGGAAACAATAAAAAGTTTGATCGTGACAAAAAACAAAAATCATTTTCTTGAACACTCGAGCCCAGAGAAGGCATCAGGTGTCTCATCCCGATTTTCACGCGACAGAAAAATGGCGACTTCACTGGGGACTATCTTTTTATTGTTTCCAAAGAAAGGGTTAATTCTAATTGTTATGTTTTCATTTCATTCTTGTTACATGTGTAGTTCCGTTACTTGTGTGGTTCTGTTACAAGTGATACATTATGGACAAATCCTAACCCGGATTAAGTACACATAAGAATTAGGTGGAGGGTATAGTCATGTATGGCATACAAGGAGTTCAGTCCTTAAAAAGCTGGCATGAGAATCCTTCCGATCAGTGGAGGTTCCTTGTTGGTAGTATATGTTTAGCAAGTTCAATTGCGAAGACATTATTGCTTTCATTGAACTGTAGAAGCTGAGTTGGCCGTAGAACCCATAACCCATCCTGGCCTTATTAGGTTGTGGCGCAGAAACTATTCAGGTGAAGACTTGGATTAGTTGTCATGCGGAGAGCCACACTCAGACGAGTTTTTCTTGAGAATATTGCTAGCTCACAAGTTCAGTTGTGCAAGCCGGTAATATCCGAAAGAAAAATGTAGACTCTGACGTATCAGTAGAACATGTTGTGCAGGTGATTAAACCCTAGTACTATCCCATGTTTGGTTCTCTGACCTCATGCTCGTGACGCTGAACCTTTGAACCTATGTGTACCATGTTTGTATTACCATGTTTGTAGAACCATGTTTGCACTACCGTGTTTGCATTATCATGTTTGTCTTACCATGTTTGTATATGTGGCATTCATGCATCCATGCATTCATACATTCATTGAAAATCCATCTTTTCATAAAAAAAAACATGATTTTTTCCAAAAAATTTTTTGGAAAATTTTCTTTGCAAACATTATAGGATTAAGTTATGGAATGGGTAAAAAGGCATACCAAGAAGTACAGTTTCAAAGAGCCTAATATAGAAAGACTGAGAGAGTTAGCATCTTTTGTACAAGATCCTTCCGATTTTAGGAAAAGCCATGGAAAGCTTTTGCCTATCTTGAACACTCATATTGATGAAGGACTTCTCAAAACTCTGGTTCAGTTCTATGATCCCGTCTACCGATGTTTCACCTTTCCAGACTACTAGTTGGTACCAACCTTGGAAGAACATGCCAATCTTTTGGGTATTCATGTGTCTGACTGTAGCAACCTGCCTAAAAATTTAATGTTTAGAGAGTCGCCACCTATTCTGAAGGGCGAATAGGAAACCCTACGCAGTATAGAGATCAGGGTAAGATACTATATTCAGGTCGAGGGAAGGTGTTAGGCACCCTCAACCCTTTCCTATTGGCTTTGAATCTAAGGGTCAAATTTTATGGCTAAATGTTAAGGTTTTATAGCTAAAGAATTGAACAGGGGGAAAATTGAGATTTTTGGGAGGGGGACTCGCCTTGTTGCCAAGTGCCTACGTACCTCCTTATGGAGGATCAGAGTCTACGTAGTTCGGGGGACGGGTTGTACGCCCTTAAGGTTTGAAATTTGATTTGAAGGTTTGAAGGCTTTGAATAGCCTGTCGTAGATAAAAATCTGTATTTGGAGTTTGAAGTTTGAAAAAATGTTTTGAAGTTGTTTTAGATGTTCTGGGCGTACAACCCTGATTTGGCACAATTAACCGCAATGATCAATAGGTTCGATCACCATAGTCAAAAGATTAGGGGTTTTGCACCATTACCAATTCAAATCGATTGATTCGATTATCACTAATAATGAATTAATGTGTTTTTATTATTAATTTATTAATTTATCGTTACCCCTCATAATCGATAGATTCGATTACAAATAATAACGAATTGATAAGGTATGCTAATCATCATAACCAATAAGATGGTTAAAACCATTTAGCAAAATAAATTATTTTAATTTATAGGATTTGATTAATTAAATTAATCGATTATTAACCATCGCGACCAATAGATTTAGTCGGAACGAATAATAAATTAAATCCTAATATCTTTGATACTTTGGGCAAATGGGATGGAGCGAACCCTAATATCTTAATGTATTTAGTATTTAAACCTAAAATAAATTCCTAATCCTAATTAAATTAAATATAAACATAATTAATTAAACCTAAGAAATTAAAATTAACCATTTAATTATATACATAATATAAAAACAATTAAATAAAACCTGGAAAAAGATTTTGTGTAGCTCCTTTGTGAGGGTGCATGGTGATGAGAAATTGAGGGTGCACCATAGGAACCTGCGCATCATATCCAGTAGATCAAGAGACAAGAAAAAACAAAGAAAATAGCTGAACAAGCCCGGGTTCGAACCCGGGTCTTGAACCTTAGTCTCTAATTCCACTCACCAACTGATCAGTGCTCATTCACTGTCTTTTGTTCTACTCAAATAAAACATATACATAAAAAAAGTGGGTGGAATGACATAATAAAGTTAGACCATCTGTGACAGCATCATACGAGACTTTACCTTCTCAAAACAAAACAGACTCTCAGATCTGCTTTTCTCACAAAGAACAACCATATTGGAATTTGTAGATACGAAAGGGTATGGTGATGAATCGATGATGAATGATGCGTTGATTTTAGTGCGAAGTTAGTGATCAGAAGCTCGCGTCGGTTGTGCCGAAAACGGATCGGTGACGCTTTGGTGCATGTGGCCGCTGCGGTTGTTTCTCGAGGACGGCGTCGGCGTGGGAGGCTGGGCGAGATCGGAGAAGAACAGCGGCGTGATGGCTTCTCTTCCGAATCCGATGATGGTGGAGCTTCGCGGTTGCCGGCAAGGTGGTGTTGATGTTCCATGGCCGTGGATGGTGGTTCCGAATGATGTTGATTCAACAAGGATGATGATGATACGAAGCCGCTGATTTATCGATGTTCTTGATTCGGTGCCGTTTTCAATTTTGCGCTGCCATTGTTGTTTGTGGTTATTGAACCTAATAAAACCTCAAGAAGACGGAGTAGATGAGCTAGATGACTGAGCTCAAGCACTTTCTGATTTTAACCCCCATTTTGACTCAGGATATCTTATAAGAACGTAGGTTTGACAATAGGAATGTCAAACCCCATGATTCTTAATTTTGATCCTTGATGAATTAAAAGACATGAGTTGACCGGGCAAATTTTGGGGTATGACAGCTGCCCCTGTTCAATCTTCTTAAACCTGAAGAGTCAGATAAGCACGTCTGCCTATCGTGATCTGAAGGTAGAAGATGATTGGACACTGAAATGCCCTGAAATTTGCCTTTGTCGGGAAAGAATTCCGTGGGAGATGGGCTTAAAGATGCCACCCAAGGTGAATACCATTCTTCTAAGTGTGAAGCACGCGCCTTTTGGAAGGGACCAGATGATTGATTTTTTGTAGCGTAGCCTAAAGAGGCAACCTGAATTTTATGCGATGGTATGATGCATGCGATGCATGATGCAGTGAGCTTCTCAAAATAAATGAGAGCGATGTATGTATATGCATTATGTATGAATGAGATATGTTAGTTGAAATGATGCATGATTGTTAGTTACGTTAATCGAAGTATGTTAGTAATTCTGAAAAGAAAGATAGCACCTTTGATTGTTTGTTGATGATGTTTTGGAAGATATCACTGCCGAGGGACTAACGTGATAAACCCAATTGAAGAACGGTTTAAAAATCTTGTGTGCCTGAAAAAGCTCCTAGAAAGGATGGAAAACGCTTTAAAGAAGACTGCCTGAAAAGGCTCCTGAAAAGGACTGCACCAACAGGGTTATTTGCGAGGGTTATCGCAAAATTTACCTGCACCAACAGGGTTATTTGCGAGGGTTATCGCAAAATTTACCTGTGCCAACAGGGTTATTTGCGAGGGTTATCGCAAAATGTACCTGCACCAATAGGGTTATTTGCGAGGGTTATCGCAAAATTTACCTGCACCAACAGGGTTATTTGCGAGGGTTATCGCAAAATTTACCTGTGCCAACAGGGTTATTTGCGAGGGTTATCGCAAAATTTACCTGCACCAATAGGGTTATTTGCGAGGGTTATCGCAAAATTTACCTGCACCAACAGGGTTATTTGCCCTGGTTCGGACAAATTTTACCTGCACCAAAGGAATTACCTGCCATGGTTCTGACAAGCGTACCTGCATAAAAGTAATCATTTGCTATAGTTCTAGCAAACATACCTGCATGAAAGAGATTCACCTGTTTGGAGACTCACGACTCGAGGGTCGGAGAAAATACACCTTTCACAACACGAGGGTTGGAAACTCACGACACGTGGGTCGGACAATACACCTATCACAACACGAGGGTTGGAGATTAGGCTTTTGTAGCGTGATTTGAATTTTGATGTAATAGTCAGACGGGAACTGACTACCAAACGAGAATTGGATTTGATGGTTTTCCAGTATGAGAACTGGACTTTGTAATGATTTGGATTGCCAATAGAAATTGGGCTTTTTGTATATGCTAATGCTACTGTGTATGTATGTATGCTAATGCCGATGCAACCCCGAGATTTTATCTCCTTAAACCTATTGAACTTGTTTAATCCATGCTTGCACCTACACCATGACTATGCTTATGTTGGCTTTGTCATGTGGATAATGCTTATGCATATACGTATGTTTTGTTGACGTAATGAGTGGAACGAAGTAATGTCTTCTGTAAGATTACCTGAAAAGGTCTTTTGAATGGATGTGAATGTTTGTCTTAAAGAAGACTATTTGAAATGATTTTTTGACATGGTAGCAATTTGTCTTAGAGAAGACCACCTGTAAAGGCTCTTAGCGTAGATAGAAATTTGTCTTAAAGAAGATCACTTGAAAAAGTTCTTAGCAAGGGATGAAGAATGTCTTAATGACTACCTGAAAAGGTTGAAAGATGTCTTAAAGAAGACTACCTGAAGAGGTTCTTGAGAGGGATGACGAATTGTTTTTTTTTTGAAAGGGACTACCTGAAAAGGTGCTTAGGACAAGAATGTCTTGAAGAAGGCTACCTGAAAAGGTGCTTAGAAAAGTAGTGTCTTAAAGAAGACTACCTGAAAAGGAACTTAGAAAGAAGGGAACGTCTTGAAAAAGACTACCTGAAAAGGAACTTAGAAAAGTAACGTCTTGAAGAAGACTACCTGAAAAGGTATTTAGAAAAAGAATGTCTTGAAGAAGACTACCTCAAAAGGTACTTAGAAAAATAATGTCCTGAAGAAGACTACCTGAAAAGGTACTTAGAGAAGGAATGTCTAAAAAAGACTACCTGAAAAGGTACTTAGAAAAAGGATGTCTTGAAGAAGACTACCTGAAAAGGTACTTAGAAACAGAATGTCCTGAAGAGGACTACCTAAAAAGGTTTTTTTTGGAAATGACGATGACTGTCTTAGAGAAGACTACCTAAAAAGGTATGGAGTAATGTATTGACCAATGTATGTAATGCATGATTTGTATGTATTTGTATGATGCTCCAATGGTAGGTTATTAATAACCAAAGCGTATATAGTTCGCTGGAGTTGTAGGTCTGTTTGTTAAGATGGGGTGTGATGCTAGCGCGATTTCCCAATACCTGTTTTGTTTGAGCTTGGAAGATCGTAGTTAGGAGAAAGATTTGTTCGATGTTGTAAAGTGCGATAACGCCTTTTTTTATGTTGTGCGCCTTATGGATTTGATATCCATTGCCCCAATATTTTCATGGAAAAAGATGCTTATGAGGGAAGTGCCCCAGGAAATAGCTTTGTCATATGCTTCGATGTTTAGATTGAAGGGTGTGCCCTTGATCTCCATGATATGGAGGACTATCCATAGTGTTCTATCCTTTTGAATTTGAATTCTTCCCATGTTTGACATGCCCCTGTTTGTTATTGCTTCGAGATGTGCCCCAAGTCGATTGAACCTTAGGAAGAATGCCCCCCAGTTAATAGGATGTTTGATTGCATGCCCCTGTGATCTTTGAAATTTTTACCCCTGTTTAGGAGAACCCTCTAGATGTGGTTCCCCCGACTCCAGGGTCTTTATTAGGAATGATCACCTTTGATTGAACCAAGTTTCGAGATTTCCTCGATGCTAAGTGTATATTCGTAGACGGTGTTGTACCTTTCGAGAAGTAACCCCAATGCGATGCGTATGCAAGTTTTGAAATCGAAGTCTGTTATGAATTAGGACTGGATGGTTTTGAAAAGAATGCTTGAAGAAGCACATTGGTTAGAGATAGTTTTAACAAACATAGGAGTCAGTATAACAAATCCTGCTTAACATGCTTTCATGGTTAACCTTGCCTCAATTAGGACTTTTAAATGTTGTAACTTGGCCTGGTTCATGTTTTAAGAAACAATGGATATAAGGCTCAAAATTTATTTAACCCACCCCTTTCTCCTTGATGTTCTCCAGATCCTAAAAATTCGCCTAATCCAATGAATGTGCTTTGTTTACCAGAGAATTGTTTCAGTTCCAATGTTGAGCAAAAGCCTTAGTAGAGATTCAAGCATTGATGGAAAAAAAGTTGTAAAGATCCAAGCATAGACGAGAAGCTTCGATGATTTAGCAGTCACAAGATTGTACTTTGTATTTTGCCTTTGTTTTATTTATCCCTTATTTTTGCATGAACCAACTCCTTGAGTTTGATCCATCGGGATGCCCTAATTTTTGCCTAAGTCGTTCTTTTGTTTTCATGGAATTTTCCATTTTGACTTAGCGGGCGTTTTTCTCCTTTTTCTTTCGAATGCTCCTTTTGAAGTACTTGATCCTTGGATATTGAATGTTGTGACTGCCATGTCGATTTTGATTTGTAAGCTTCGCCTTTGATACTTCCTCGATCTTGAATGATGTAATGAGGAAGAAGATTGTTGTGAATGTTATCTCCATTACTTCCTCAATCTTTGATGAATGCGAGGAAGAAAATATGCTTGAACCTTTGCTTTGCTTGATCCTTTGTTTGACCCTTGTGCTTGAATCCTTGCTTGGATTGACTGATTCTCTTGACAACCAAAATACACCATTGAATTAATCGAAATCTACCCTGCCCCTGGTTAAAATCAAGGTTTATTTGAAAAGTATAAACAAACTCCAACTCCTGGCTCGACGGGGGTAACGAGGGATTAACATCCTTATATCTCCACTGTTTAGGAATTGAAGCAATGCATGTACATCCTCGGCTCGGTCTTACCTTGAAAGCATATGTTTAGCTGGACTTAGTCATTTGTATTCGTCATTCTCCCTCAAGTTTGTTAATAACCCTAAAAATAGAAGTGTGTGACTGGAAAGTCATGGTAGTGAGTGAATGAATTGACTCCAAAACCTGCATGGTTGTCCCATTAGAATTACTAATCCGAAGGTACAACTTTTATCTTGAGTAACACATAGCGGTCGTAAGGGTTGAAACTGTGAGCACGGTAAACACCTATTGATCCTAGGGATGATCTCCTTTGTAGATCCACTGACCTTGTTTCACTCCTTAGATTCTTAAACTTGTAGAAGTGAGGGCAACCTCGAATTTTCTTTGGACATGTCAAACCTGGCGGGAATAAATCGTTAGCGGTGGGTTTTCGTCGTATCGGAACTTCACGAGTTTCCTTTGACTGAACCTCTTTTGCTTTTCCTAAAGGATAGTATCACGCCATTTGCAACCCCCAGAGTTCGTAGATGGATAAAGGAAATTTAGAACCCTTTTGCCCCTTGGTGGGGAGTTAACACACGTCGTCTTCTCTCCATCGTATTTATGCATCTCTGTTTAGGATTTTGCCCCAGTTGGACTAATCCCTGCCCCCAGGTTATCGTAGAGCGTCCTTGAAAGTTTAATATGTTCTAAGATGAACCCCTTTATGACTAGATACATCTTGAGTGTATCTATGAGGGAACTTCTTTGTTGAACTAATCCTTGCTCGATGACAACCTTTATTGTATTTACAAACCCGTTACGGAAGGGCGTGGACATGCGACTGGCATGATGAAAGGCATCCCTTTTTTCTTAGGCTTATTCCTCCTTTCTCCATAGTTTATGATCCTCTTTGGTCTTCTTCAGGAATTTCGGGAAACCGGCTAGCACGGTAAGTATGGACGCGGGTGAAGATAGAAATGCAAATGTAGATGCAAATGTATGACTGTCATGAAAATGCGAATGCATGGGTATGCGGGACTCCTTGTATTGTAACTCCGTGTATGCAATGCAGACGTGTGACATGTGATCCTAGGGATAGCCTTAGAGGCGACATTAGTCCCTATTGAAATTCTTGCGAGATATACGTTATGACATGCCAATGGAAATCCCTTAGATTCGGGAGTATGTAGAAGGTAGCGGCTGGTGACCGTTCAAGACAGTCCCCAAGTCTCATGGCCATCGAGAGGCCAATCAACGTGTACCAATGAATTTGTCCTTAGTGGGAAGGTTCTCTATGCGGAACACAACCTATATAAGGACGATATTGGATGAAGTGAAATCCCTACAGGCTAGGGATGAAAGATGTATAGATGGAGATCCAAAACCCTACAAGTTAGAGGGTGCGCGGGAATAAGCATGGAGTGACCGTTCAAGACAGTCACTAGATTTCATAGCCATCGAGAGGCCAATCGAACTCATGCTAATGAAGTTGTCCTTCGGGGAAGGACGTGTCGTTGTGAAAACACACGGGTGTGAAAGAAAATCCCTATAGGATAGGGAGTGCGTAGGTGTAGGCACGAGGTGACCGTTCGAGACAGTCACTAGATCGCATGGCCATCGAGGGGCCAATTGACGTGCGTTAATGGAAATGTCCTTCGTGGGAAGGACGCGTCGTTGTTGATACAAGGATATAAAAGTAAATTCCCTACAATCTAGAGACCACGTAGATGCGGGCGCGGAATGACCGTTCATGACAGTCACTTAGTCTCATGGCTATCGAGAAGCCAATTGACGTGCGTAAGCGAAGATGTCCTTCGTGGGAAGGACACGTATTTGCAAGAATACAAGGATATAAAAATAAGATCCCTACAGGCTAGGGAATGCATAGGCGGTGATATCCTTCGTGGGAAAGGCATGGTCTTCAGAAATTAGAGTCCCTATATGCTAGGGACCACGTAGGGACACCTGCAAGATCGAAACGCATAGATATTCGAAGTATATAAATTGCAAACATATAAAGAACACAGTGGCACAAATGTCCTAGGTTCATAGGTTCGACGTAGCGGCTCTAGGGAGCCTACCCTTTTTTTGGGAGTGTTCTAGAAGGTCTCATGGGGTCGTTCGTAGCCTCCGAGACTTTTGTCTCTTCGGATTTTAGAACAACTCATTTTATCCATGAGGTTCGAATTTTTGGGGTAGGTTCCCGGAGAGATCAGCTAAGTATCCAGTCCAGCCCTCCACAAAGTCAAGCTTCGTTTCGGACCTTTCCAAATACCTAACCCACTCCGAGTGGAGTTATCAGTGAGACTCGTAAGGCGATTCATGTCCCCTTTTGGTCTCAAAGTTAACCCCCACACTTAGGTTTAACAACGATCTTATATATCCCAGAAGATGCAATAAAAATATTCACTTAAATAAATATTAAATTGCAGTGATGAAATTGCAGAGGAAAATAAATAAATAAATAAAATTTAAATATTTGAACTAACCTCGAAATCCGGCTGCTTACGGTTTACAAAATGCAATGCACATCAAATATTTAAATAAACAGTCATTATTTAAATAAACAGGTATTTATTAATTGATGTAAAAGGTGAAATTTTAAATAAATAAATAAAATAAAAATTTTAAATATTTACATATAAAGAAAAAATAAACCCTAATTTTGGCTAATTAGCCAAACCCTGAAAATTTTGCCAAAAAACTAAATCGTTTGCCACAAACCTAAACCTAAACCCTCTCAAGCCTTAGGAGCATAGTAATTCACCGTTAAGTGTATCCCCAGCAGAGTCGCCAGCTGTAGCAACCTGCCTAAAAATTTAATGTTTAGAGAGTCGCCACCTATTCTGAAGGGCGAATAGGAAACCCTACGCAGTATAGAGATCAGGGTAAGATACTATATTCAGGTCGAGGGAAGGTGTTAGGCACCCTCAACCCTTTCCTATTGGCTTTGAATCTAAGGGTCAAATTTTATGGCTAAATGTTAAGGTTTTATAGCTAAAGAATTGAACAGGGGGAAAATTGAGATTTTTGGGAGGGGGACTCGCCTTGTTGCCAAGTGCCTACGTACCTCCTTATGGAGGATCAGAGTCTACGTAGTTCGGGGGACGGGTTGTACGCCCTTAAGGTTTGAAATTTGATTTGAAGGTTTGAAGGCTTTGAATAGCCTGTCGCAGATAAAAATCTGTATTTGGAGTTTGAAGTTTGAAAAAATGTTTTGAAGTTGTTTTAGATGTTCTGGGCGTACAACCCTGATTTGGCACAATTAACCGCAATGATCAATAGGTTCGATCACCATAGTCAAAAGATTAGGGGTTTTGCACCATTACCAATTCAAATCGATTGATTCGATTATCACTAATAATGAATTAATGTGTTTTTATTATTAATTTATTAATTTATCGTTACCCCTCATAATCGATAGATTCGATTACAAATAATAACGAATTGATAAGGTATGCTAATCATCATAACCAATAAGATGGTTAAAACCATTTAGCAAAATAAATTATTTTAATTTATAGGATTTGATTAATTAAATTAATCGATTATTAACCATCGCGACCAATAGATTTAGTCGGAACGAATAATAAATTAAATCCTAATATCTTTGATACTTTGGGCAAATGGGATGGAGCGAACCCTAATATCTTAATGTATTTAGTATTTAAACCTAAAATAAATTCCTAATCCTAATTAAATTAAATATAAACATAATTAATTAAACCTAAGAAATTAAAATTAACCATTTAATTATATACATAATATAAAAACAATTAAATAAAACCTGGAAAAAGATCTTGTGTAGCTCCTTTGTGAGGGTGCATGGTGATGAGAAATTGAGGGTGCACCATAGGAACCTGCGCGTCATATCCAGTAGATCTAGAGACAAGAAAAAACAAAGAAAATAGCTGAACAAGCCCGGGTTCGAACCCGGGTCTTGAACCTTAGTCTCTAATTCCACTCACCAACTGATCAGTGCTCATTCGCTGTCTTTTGTTCTACTCAAATAAAACATATACATAAAAAAAGTGGGTGGAATGACATAATAAAGTTAGACCATCTGTGACAGCATCATACGAGACTTTACCTTCTCAAAACAAAACAGACTCTCATATCTGCTTTTCTCACAAAGAACAACCATATTGGAATTTGTAGATACGAAAGGGTATGGTGATGAATCGATGATGAATGATGCGTTGATTTTAGTGCGAAGTTAGTGATCAGAAGCTCGCGTCGGTTGTGCCGAAAACGGATCGGTGACGCTTTGGTGCGTGTGGCCGCTGCGGTTGTTTCTCGAGGACGGTGTCGGCGTGGGAGGCTGGGCGAGATCGGAGAAGAACAGCGGCGTGATGGCTTCTCTTCCGAATCCGATGATGGCGGAGCTTCGCGGTTGCCGGCAAGGTGGTGTTGATGTTCCATGGCCGTGGATGGTGGTTCCGAATGATGTTGATTCAACAAGGATGATGATGATACGAAGCCGCTGATTTATCGATGTTCTTGATTCGGTGCCGTTTTCAATTTTGCGCTGCCACTGTTGTTTGTGGTTATTGAACCTAATAAAACCTCAAGAAGACGGAGTAGATGAGCTAGATGACTGAGCTCAAGCACTTTCTGATTTTAACCCCCATTTTGACTCAGGATATCTTATAAGAACGTAGGTTTGACAATAGGAATGTCAAACCCCATGATTCTTAATTTTGATCCTTGATGAAATAAAAGACATGAGTTGACCGGGCAAATTTTGGGGTATGACAGCTGCCCCTGTTCAATCTTCTTAAACCTGAAGAGTCAGATAAGCACGTCTGCCTATCGTGATCTGAAGGTAGAAGATGATTGGACACTGAAATGCCCTGAAATTTGCCTTTGTCGGGAAAGAATTCCGTGGGAGATGGGCTTAAAGATGCCACCCAAGGTGAATACCATTCTTCTAAGTGTGAAGCACACGCCTTTTGGAAGGGACCAGATGATTGATTTTTTGTAGCGTAGCCTAAAGAGGCAACCTGAATTTTATGCGATGGTATGATGCATGCGATGCATGATGCAGTGAGCTTCTCAAAATAAATGAGAGCGATGTATGTATATGCATTATGTATGAATGAGATATGTTAGTTGAAATGATGCATGATTGTTAGTTACGTTAATCGAAGTATGTTAGTAATTCTGAAAAGAAAGATAGCACCTTTGATTGTTTGTTGATGATGTTTTGGAAGATATCACTGCCGAGTGACTAACGTGATAAACCCAATTGAAGAACGGTTTAAAAATCTTGTGTGCCTGAAAAAGCTCCTAGAAAGGATGGAATACGCTTTAAAGAAGACTGCCTGAAAAGGCTCCTGAAAAGGACTGCACCAACAGGGTTATTTGCGAGGGTTATCGCAAAATTTACCTGCACCAACAGGGTTATTTGCGAGGGTTATCGCAAAATTTACCTGTGCCAACAGGGTTATTTGCAAGGGTTATCGCAAAATTTACCTGCACCAATAGGGTTATTTGCGAGGGTTATCGCAAAATTTACCTGCACCAACAGGGTTATTTGCGAGGGTTATCGCAAAATTTACCTGTGCCAACAGGGTTATTTGCGAGGGTTATCGCAAAATTTACCTGCACCAATAGGGTTATTTGCGAGGGTTATCGCAAAATTTACCTGCACCAACAGGGTTATTTGCCCTGGTTCGGACAAATTTTACCTGCACCAAAGGAATTACCTGCCATGGTTCTGACAAGCGTACCTGCATAAAAGTAATCATTTGCTATAGTTCTAGCAAACATACCTGCATGAAAGAGATTCACCTGTTTGGAGACTCACGACTCGAGGGTCGGAGAAAATACACCTTTCACAACACGAGGGTTGGAAACTCACGACACGTGGGTCGGACAATACACCTATCACAACACGAGGGTTGGAGATTAGGCTTTTGTAGCGTGATTTGAATTTTGATGTAATAGTCAGACGGGAACTGACTACCAAACGAGAATTGGATTTGATGGTTTTCCAGTATGAGAACTGGACTTTGTAATGATTTGGATTGCCAATAGAAATTGGGCTTTTTGTATATGCTAATGCTACTGTGTATGTATGTATGCTAATGCCGATGCAACCCCGAGATTTTATCTCCTTAAACCTATTGAACTTGTTTAATCCATGCTTGCACCTACACCATGACTATGCTTATGTTGGCTTTGTCATGTGGATAATGCTTATGCATATACGTATGTTTTGTTGACGTAATGAGTGGAACGAAGTAATGTCTTCTGTAAGATTACCTGAAAAGGTCTTTTGAATGGATGTGAATGTTTGTCTTAAAGAAGACTATCTGAAATGATTTTTTGACATGGTAGCAATTTGTCTTAGAGAAGACCACCTGTAAAGGCTCTTAGCGTAGATAGAAATTTGTCTTAAAGAAGATCACTTGAAAAAGTTCTTAGCAAGGGATGAAGAATGTCTTTAAAGATGACTACCTGAAAAGGTTGAAAGATGTCTTAAAGAAGACTACCTGAAGAGGTTCTTGAGAGGGATGACGAATTGTTTTTTTTTGAAAGGGACTACCTGAAAAGGTGCTTAGGACAAGAATGTCTCGAAGAAGGCTACCTGAAAAGGTGCTTAGAAAAGTAGTGTCTTAAAGAAGACTACCTGAAAAGGAACTTAGAAAGAAGGGAACGTCTTGAAAAAGACTACCTGAAAAGGAACTTAGAAAAGTAACGTCTTGAAGAAGACTACCTGAATAGGTATTTAGAAAAAGAATGTCTTGAAGAAGACTACCTCAAAAGGTACTTAGAAAAATAATGTCCTGAAGAAGACTACCTGAAAAGGTACTTAGAGAAGGAATGTCTAAAAAAGACTACCTGAAAAGGTACTTAGAAAAAGGATGTCTTGAAGAAGACTACCTGAAAAGGTACTTAGAAACAGAATGTCCAGAAGAGGACTACCTAAAAAGGTTTTTTTTGGAAATGACGATGACTGTCTTAGAGAAGACTACCTAAAAAGGTATGGAGTAATGTATTGACCAATGTATGTAATGCATGATTTGTATGTATTTGTATGATGCTCCAATGGTAGGTTATTAATAACCAAAGCGTATATAGTTCGCTGGAGTTGCAGGTCTGTTTGTTAAGATGGGGTGTGATGCTAGCGCGATTTCCCAATACCTGTTTTGTTTGAGCTTGGAAGATCGTAGTTAGGAGAAAGATTTGTTCGATGTTGTAAAGTGCGATAACGCCTTTTTTTATGTTGTGCGCCTTATGGATTTGATATCCATTGCCCCAATATTTTCATGGAAAAAGATGCTTATGAGGGAAGTGCCCCAGGAAATAGCTTTGTCATATGCTTCGATGTTTAGATTGAAGGGTGTGCCCTTGATCTCCATGATATGGAGGACTATCCATAGTGTTCTATCCTTTTGAATTTGAATTCTTCCCATGTTTGACATGCCCCTATTTGTTATTGCTTCGAGATGTGCCCCAAGTCGATTGAACCTTAGGAAGAATGCCCCCCAGTTAATAGGATGTTTGATTGCATGCCCCTGTGATCTTTGAAATTTTTACCCCTGTTTAGGAGAACCCTCTAGATGTGGTTCCCCCGACTCCAGGGTCTTTATTAGGAATGATCACCTTTGATTGAACCAAGTTTCGAGATTTCCTCGATGCTAAGTGTATATTCGTAGACGGTGTTGTACCTTTCGAGAAGTAACCCCAATGCGATGCGTATGCAAGTTTTGAAATCGAAGTCTGTTATGAATTAGGACTGGATGGTTTTGAAAAGAATGCTTGAAGAAGCACATTGGTTAGAGATAGTTTTAACAAACATAGGAGTCAGTATAACAAATCCTGCTTAACATGCTTTCATGGTTAACCTTGCCTCAATTAGGACTTTTAAATGTTGTAACTTGGCCTGGTTCATGTTTTAAGAAACAATGGATATAAGGCTCAAAATTTATTTAACCCACCCCTTTCTCCTTGATGTTCTCCAGATCCTAAAAATTCGCCTAATCCAATGAATGTGCTTTGTTTACCAGAGAATTGTTTCAGTTCCAATGTTGAGCAAAAGCCTTAGTAGAGATTCAAGCATTGATGGAAAAAAAGTTGTAAAGATCCAAGCATAGACGAGAAGCTTCGATGATTTAGCAGTCACAAGATTGTACTTTGTATTTTGCCTTTGTTTTATTTATCCCTTATTTTTGCATGAACCAACTCCTTGAGTTTGATCCATCGGGATGCCCTAATTTTTGCCTAAGTCGTTCTTTTGTTTTCATGGAATTTTCCATTTTGACTTAGCGGGCGTTTTTCTCCTTTTTCTTTCGAATGCTCCTTTTGAAGTACTTGATCCTTGGATATTGAATGTTGTGACTGCCATGTCGATTTTGATTTGTAAGCTTCGCCTTTGATACTTCCTCGATCTTGAATGATGTAATGAGGAAGAAGATTGTTGTGAATGTTATCTCCATTACTTCCTCAATCTTTGATGAATGCGAGGAAGAAAATATGCTTGAACCTTTGCTTTGCTTGATCCTTTGTTTGACCCTTGTGCTTGAATCCTTGCTTGGATTGACTGATTCTCTTGACAACCAAAATACACCATTGAATTAATCGAAATCTACCCTGCCCCTGGTTAAAATCAAGGTTTATTTGAAAAGTATAAACAAACTCCAACTCCTGGCTCGACGGGGGTAACGAGGGATTAACATCCTTATATCTCCACTGTTTAGGAATTGAAGCAATGCATGTACATCCTCGGCTCGGTCTTACCTTGAAAGCATATGTTTAGCTGGACTTAGTCATTTGTATTCGTCATTCTCCCTCAAGTTTGTTAATAACCCTAAAAATAGAAGTGTGTGACTGGAAAGTCATGGTAGTGAGTGAATGAATTGACTCCAAAACCTGCATGGTTGTCCCATTAGAATTACTAATCCGAAGGTACAACTTTTATCTTGAGTAACACTTAGCGGTCGTAAGGGTTGAAACTGTGAGCACGGTAAACACCTATTGATCCTAGGGATGATCTCCTTTGTAGATCCACTGACCTTGTTTCACTCCTTAGATTCTTAAACTTGTAGAAGTGAGGGCAACCTCGAATTTTCTTTGGACATGTCAAACCTGGCGGGAATAAATCGTTAGCGGTGGGTTTTCGTCGTATCGGAACTTCACGAGTTTCCTTTGACTGAACCTCTTTTGCTTTTCCTAAAGGATAGTATCACGCCATTTGCAACCCCCAGAGTTCGTAGATGGATAAAGGAAATTTAGAACCCTTTTGCCCCTTGGTGGGGAGTTAACACACGTCGTCTTCTCTCCATCGTATTTATGCATCTCTGTTTAGGATTTTGTCCCAGTTGGACTAATCCCTGCCCCCAGGTTATCGTAGAGCGTCCTTGAAAGTTTGATATGTTCTAAGATGAACCCCTTTATGACTAGATACATCTTGAGTGTATCTATGAGGGAACTTCTTTGTTGAACTAATCCTTGCTCGATGACAACCTTTATTGTATTTACAAACCCGTTACGGAAGGGCGTGGACATGCGACTGGCATGATGAAAGGCATCCCTTTTTTCTTAGGCTTATTCCTCCTTTCTCCATAGTTTATGATCCTCTTTGGTCTTCTTCAGGAATTTCGGGAAACCGGCTAGCACGGTAAGTATGGACGCGGGTGAAGATAGAAATGCAAATGTAGATGCAAATGTATGACTGTCATGAAAATGCGAATGCATGGGTATGCGGGACTCCTTGTATTGTAACTCCGTGTATGCAATGCAGACGTGTGACATGTGATCCTAGGGATAGCCTTAGAGGCGACATTAGTCCCTATTGAAATTCTTGCGAGATATACGTTATGACATGCCAATGGAAATCCCTTAGATTCGGGAGTATGTAGAAGGTAGCGGCTGGTGACCGTTCAAGACAGTCCCCAAGTCTCATGGCCATCGAGAGGCCAATCAACGTGTACCAATGAATTTGTCCTTAGTGGGAAGGTTCTCTATGCGGAACACAACCTATATAAGGACGATATTGGATGAAGTGAAATCCCTACAGGCTAGGGATGAAAGATGTATAGATGGAGATCCAAAACCCTACAAGTTAGAGGGTGCGCGGGAATAAGCATGGAGTGACCGTTCAAGACAGTCACTAGATTTCATAGCCATCGAGAGGCCAATCGAACTCATGCTAATGAAGTTGTCCTTCGGGGAAGGACGTGTCGTTGTGAAAACACACGGGTGTGAAAGAAAATCCCTATAGGATAGGGAGTGCGTAGGTGTAGGCACGAGGTGACCGTTCGAGACAGTCACTAGATCGCATGGCCATCGAGGGGCCAATTGACGTGCGTTAATGGAAATGTCCTTCGTGGGAAGGACGCGTCGTTGTTGATACAAGGATATAAAAGTAAATTCCCTACAATCTAGAGACCACGTAGATGCGGGCGCGGAATGACCGTTCATGACAGTCACTTAGTCTCATGGCTATCGAGAAGCCAATTGACGTGCGTAAGCGAAGATGTCCTTTGTGGGAAGGACACGTATTTGCAAGAATACAAGGATATAAAAATAAGATCCCTACAGGCTAGGGAATGCATAGGCGGTGATATCCTTCGTGGGAAAGGCATGGTCTTCAGAAATTAGAGTCCCTATATGCTAGGGACCACGTAGGGACACCTGCAAGATCGAAACGCATAGATATTCGAAGTATATAAATTGCAAACATATAAAGAGCACAGTGGCACAAATGTCCTAGGTTCATAGGTTCGACGTAGCGGCTCTAGGGAGCCTACCCTTTTTTTGGGAGTGTTCTAGAAGGTCTCATGGGGTCGTTCGTAGCCTCCGAGACTTTTGTCTCTTCGGATTTTAGAACAACTCATTTTATCCATGAGGTTCGAATTTTTGGGGTAGGTTCCCGGAGAGATCAGCTAAGTATCCAGTCCAGCCCTCCACAAAGTCAAGCTTCGTTTCGGACCTTTCCAAATACCTAACCCACTCCGAGTGGAGTTATCAGTGAGACTCGTAAGGCGATTCATGTCCCCTTTTGGTCTCAAAGTTAACCCCCACACTTAGGTTTAACAACGATCTTATATATCCCAGAAGATGCAATAAAAATATTCACTTAAATAAATATTAAATTGCAGTGATGAAATTGCAGAGGAAAATAAATAAATAAATAAAATTTAAATATTTGAACTAACCTCGAAATCCGGCTGCTTACGGTTTACAAAATGCAATGCACATCCAATATTTAAATAAACAGTCATTATTTAAATAAACAGGTATTTATTAATTGATGTAAAAGGTGAAATTTTAAATAAATAAATAAAATAAAAATTTTAAATATTTACATATAAAGAAAAAATAAACCCTAATTTTGGCTAATTAGCCAAACCCTGAAAATTTTGCCAAAAAACTAAATCGTTTGCCACAAACCTAAACCTAAACCCTCTCAAGCCTTAGGAGCATAGTAATTCACCGTTAAGTGTATCCCCAGCAGAGTCGCCAGCTGTAGTAACCTGCCTAAAAATTTAATGTTTAGAGAGTCGCCACCTATTCTGAAGGGCGAATAGGAAACCCTACGCAGTATAGAGATCAGGGTAAGATACTATATTCAGGTCGAGGGAAGGTGTTAGGCACCCTCAACCCTTTCCTATTGGCTTTGAATCTAAGGGTCAAATTTTATGGCTAAATGTTAAGGTTTTATAGCTAAAGAATTGAACAGGGGGAAAATTGAGATTTTTGGGAGGGGGACTCGCCTTGTTGCCAAGTGCCTACGTACCTCCTTATGGAGGATCAGAGTCTACGTAGTTCGGGGGACGGGTTGTACGCCCTTAAGGTTTGAAATTTGATTTGAAGGTTTGAAGGCTTTGAATAGCCTGTCGCAGATAAAAATCTGTATTTGGAGTTTGAAGTTTGAAAAAATGTTTTGAAGTTGTTTTAGATGTTCTGGGCGTACAACCCTGATTTGGCACAATTAACCGCAATGATCAATAGGTTCGATCACCATAGTCAAAAGATTAGGGGTTTTGCACCATTACCAATTCAAATCGATTGATTCGATTATCACTAATAATGAATTAATGTGTTTTTATTATTAATTTATTAATTTATCGTTACCCCTCATAATCGATAGATTCGATTACAAATAATAACGAATTGATAAGGTATGCTAATCATCATAACCAATAAGATGGTTAAAACCATTTAGCAAAATAAATTATTTTAATTTATAGGATTTGATTAATTAAATTAATCGATTATTAACCATCGCGACCAATAGATTTAGTCGGAACGAATAATAAATTAAATCCTAATATCTTTGATACTTTGGGCAAATGGGATGGAGCGAACCCTAATATCTTAATGTATTTAGTATTTAAACCTAAAATAAATTCCTAATCCTAATTAAATTAAATATAAACATAATTAATTAAACCTAAGAAATTAAAATTAACCATTTAATTATATACATAATATAAAAACAATTAAATAAAACCTGGAAAAAGATCTTGTGTAGCTCCTTTGTGAGGGTGCATGGTGATGAGAAATTGAGGGTGCACCATAGGAACCTGCGCGTCATATCCAGTAGATCTAGAGACAAGAAAAAACAAAGAAAATAGCTGAACAAGCCCGGGTTCGAACCCGGGTCTTGAACCTTAGTCTCTAATTCCACTCACCAACTGATCAGTGCTCATTCGCTGTCTTTTGTTCTACTCAAATAAAACATATACATAAAAAAAGTGGGTGGAATGACATAATAAAGTTAGACCATCTGTGACAGCATCATACGAGACTTTACCTTCTCAAAACAAAACAGACTCTCAGATCTGCTTTTCTCACAAAGAACAACCATATTGGAATTTGTAGATACGAAAGGGTATGGTGATGAATCGATGATGAATGATGCGTTGATTTTAGTGCGAAGTTAGTGATCAGAAGCTCGCGTCGGTTGTGCCGAAAACGGATCGGTGACGCTTTGGTGCGTGTGGCCGCTGCGGTTGTTTCTCGAGGACGGTGTCGGCGTGGGAGGCTGGGCGAGATCGGAGAAGAACAGCGGCGTGATGGCTTCTCTTCCGAATCCGATGATGGCGGAGCTTCGCGGTTGCCGGCAAGGTGGTGTTGATGTTCCATGGCCGTGGATGGTGGTTCCGAATGATGTTGATTCAACAAGGATGATGATGATACGAAGCCGCTGATTTATCGATGTTCTTGATTCGGTGCCGTTTTCAATTTTGCGCTGCCACTGTTGTTTGTGGTTATTGAACCTAATAAAACCTCAAGAAGACGGAGTAGATGAGCTAGATGACTGAGCTCAAGCACTTTCTGATTTTAACCCCCATTTTGACTCAGGATATCTTATAAGAACGTAGGTTTGACAATAGGAATGTCAAACCCCATGATTCTTAATTTTGATCCTTGATGAATTAAAAGACATGAGTTGACCGGGCAAATTTTGGGGTATGACACTGACAAAATACCTTTCAATGGTTTGGAAGCCATTCCTAAGTCACAAGTCATTGCAGCAAGTATCCACTTGAAGAAATCGGAAGTAGAGAGCAATTGGACTACCAAAGGAAACCTTCCGGGTTTGACTTCGCAGTTTCTAATAAAGAAAGCCTTTGATTTCATCGAAACTGATAGCATGATAGCTTTTGAAGCTATATTAGCCTTGCTCATCTATGGGTTGGTTTTGTTTCCCAACATCAACGACTTGGTTGATATCAACGCCATAAAGATCTTTCTGATTGGAAATCCTGTTCCGACTTTGCTTGGTGACATGTATTTCTCTATTCATCATATGAATCGCCAAGGCGGTGGAATCATTGTATGCTGTGCACCTCTGTTATTCAAATGGATTGTTTCACACTTACCTAAGTCTCCTATTTTCACGGAAAACCGAGAAGGTTTGCGTTGGCCTCGAAGACTTATGTCCCTTACTAATAATGATATTCATTGGCATACTCTGGCTCGCTGTGGTACAGAAACCATTGATAGTTGTGGAGAGTTCGCCAACGTACCCCTCATTGGTACACAAGGAGGAATTAACTACAATCCGGTCCTAGCCCGACGACAACTCGGGTATGCAAATTTAGCTAAACCCATTGGTCTCGCAGTGGAAAAATACTTCTACCAAGAAGGCGAGGATCCTCAAGGGTTGAAAACAAGAATGGTAAGAGCTTGGTACGATGTCCGAAGGAAAGAAAAAGGTGGGGTAAGAAACTGCATTGCTACGGACGCCTACACCTGTTGGGTGAAGAAAAGAGCAAGGGAATTTCAAATGCCTTATGATTATAAAAAACCCATGTTCCCCGTGGTATCTCAATTACCCAACATTCCCATTGACACTATGGAAGAATACCAAGAGACTATGGCTAAGATGAGGTTAGAAAAAGACGCTTGGGAAGACAAGTTTCGTAAGACTGATGTGGAAAATAGAAAGTTGAAGAAACGAGTGAAAGATCACGAAGAAACTCTCTATTATCAAGATGGATGGCTCATGAGTAAAGATGAAAAAATTCGTCGAAAATACGCTTCAATCAGGAGATACATCAAAGAAAGCAAGAAAAATTTCGAAGGTTCAACAAGCAACGCTCCGACGCCTGACGATTGGAAGAATGTTGTTGAAAAACTGAAGACTGAAAAGGCCGAGTTGAAAGCTTATTATGGGAAAGAAATCATAAAGCTCAAGCTTCATAACGCATTTGGTTCTTCGTCCGATGAGGATGTTTAGGATTGTTTAGCTTTTATTTATCATTTGCTTCTGTAGGAGCCATGCTCCAATGTTGTAACATTTTCCCATTATTGCAATAAAATAATAGTTTGTATTCAAATGTTTGCAATAAAATAATCTTTAAAATATTTGGAAAAATCATAAACCTCTTTTGCATGTATCATTCTGCATATCGAGTATGTTGTCTAGAGTCTCATCTTTTGGATTTTCCTCCATTAGATTGTCAAGCTGTCGCTCCTCAAAGTTTCTCGACCGCGCTCGCAATCAGATCACAGATACAATACTCGTTCAAGCAAAAGAAGAGTGATGGAAAGCTCTTAACAAGTGAATATTGAGCTCCATGGTACAGTGACCACCCTTCAAGAAAAGTTGGAAAGTCTCACTACTCTGGTTGACTCCTTAGTGGCCGCACGGAATTAGCCGCCACCACCCAACAGTCAAGCAACAGCGATATCTGAGGTCACTACTCCAGTCTCTACAGTTGCATTCAGCATTCCGTCTTTCTCCATGCCAGAAGGTTGGGGCACGCCTTTCAGTTTTGGTACGGGTTTTCGCCATAATTTCTCCGGGATTCCAACATCCACAATTGAAGTGCTGGCTACACAAAGTTCGGTGTTCACTCCAAATCAGGGGGCAGCCTTTTCCCAAATCACTATGGCGCTCTCTCAACCCACTATGACGGTTCCGACCCCTATGGTTCACAATGTTCCTTATGATGACAACGAGATTTATCATGATCAAGGTGATAGCACAAATCAACGTAACCTTGTGGAAGATCTCCAAGAACAGTTTAACAAGATACAACTGGAAGTCAAGGCTATTCGCGGGAAAGACTTGTTCGGGAAAATGCCCAAGAACTCTGCTTAGTTCCCAGTGTACAAATACCATCTAAATTCAAGGTCCCAGACTTTGAGAAGTACAAAGGTAGTTCTTGTCCACAAAGCCATCTTGTGATGTATGCCAGCAAAATGTCTACTTATGCAGATAATCATCAGTTGCTTATCCATTACTTTCAATACAGTTTGATTGGTGCCGCACTCAAGTGGTACACAGGATTCGATAGCACTAATATTCGAACATTCAATGACCTAGGCGAGGCCTTTGTCCGACAATACAAATACAACTCGGATATGGCTCCAGATAGAGATCAGCTTCGATCCATGGCCCAAAAAGACCATGAAGCTTTCAAAGAATATGCCCAACGATGGAGAGAAATTGCTGCTCAAATTAATCCACCGTTAAAAGAGAAAGAGATGACAAAGATCTTCTTGAATACTCTTGGCCCGTTTTACTATGAATGCATGATTGCTAGTGCTTCAAGTGATTTCACTGAAATGGTAAACATGGGGATGCATCTAGAAGAATGAGTCCGAATGGGACGTCTGACCAAGGAAAGTGGATCTTCAAGTGGAACCAAAAAGTTTGGAAGTGGTTTCCAAAAGAAGAAAGAACAAAGTGTTGACATGGTATCCCAAGGGAGGCCAAGAGGAAATGTCAGTCGTCAACAACAAATTGCTGCTATCGCACCAGTCGTTAATGCAGCACAAAATCCGGGATTTACCCCGCAGTTTCAACAACAACAGCCTCGACAACAGGCTCCACAGTTCAAAAATAATCAGAATCGTGTGCAAAGAGCTCCACAGCTCGATCCGATTCCAATGACCTATAGAGAATTGTATCCTGCATTAATTGAAAGAGGTCTTGTTCAAACTAAAGCACCACCACCAGTACCTGAGAAACTACCATGATGGTACAAAGGTGAGATCTAGTGCCCTTATCATCAAGGAGCACCTGGTCATGATCTCGAGCATTGCATAGCTTTGAAACATGAAGTTCAGAGGTTGGTGAGATCAAATATCCTCTCTTTCAGAAATCTGAATCCAAATGTGCAAGCAAATCCGCTGCCCAATCATGGAGGGCATGCTATAAACATGGTACGTGAAGGCCTTGACCAATACAGACTCTACGACATAAACTTGTCAAGGGCAGATTTGGTACAAATGCACGGTACTCTCTGTCAAAGGCGGGATTTTCGCCGACATCACTATGGTACCTGTAACATATGTAGCATAGATCCTCATGGATGTTCGACTGTGAGAAGAGATCTTCAGGTCTTGCTGGATGATGGTACTATTCAGATCTACAGAAATAGGAATGAAGATGAAGTTAACATGATAGGATGTTATCCGCATGAGCTTTTAGTCTCAGATATCAACTCGGAAATGCCTAAAGTTAACGTCATCATTCCTCATTTCAACATGCCCGAGCGCATAGAAGTTACCTATAACAAGCCAAAGGTTCCTGTTGCTCCTTTGATCATTTGTCTACCTGGACCTGTTCCCTATGACTCTAACAAGGGAGTTCCATACAATTACAATGCAACAATGATAAAGAATGGACAAGAAGTTCCTTTACCTACTCTTTCATCTGTCGTAAACATCGCTGGTGTGAGTCGAGTAACAAGAAGTGGACGTGTGTATACTCCACTACCTCCAAAGCAGCCTGTTGCTCCTGCAACTAGGAAAAATCCTGTTGATACACCGGTAGGGAATCACGAGGAAACTCCTGTCAGTAATACAAACACTGATGTTGGTTGCTCCAGCGGAACCAATGTCAATCCCGACTTTGATGAAATTTTGAAGCTTATCAAAAGAAGTGAATACAAAATTGTGGATCAGCTTATGCAAACTCCTTCAAAGATCACAATACTTTCGTTGCTTTTGAACTCTGAAGCCCATAGGGAGGCCCTTATGAGAGTTTTAGATCAAGCTTTTGTAGATCATGATGTGACTGTTGACCGTTTTAATGGGATAATAGCTAACATAACAGCTTGCAACAATTTAAGCTTCTGTGATGAAGAACTCCCCGAAGAGAGTAGAAATCACAACCTTGCTCTACACATTTCTATGAACTGTTAGTCAGACTCTTTGTCTAATGTGTTGGTAGACACTAGATCTTCCTTGAATGTGATGCCAAAGACAACTCTTGCTCGCTTGTCTTACCAAGGAATGCCTATGAAGTTCAGTGGTGTAGTAGTCAAAGCATTTGATGGATCGCAAAAATCTGTTATCAGCGAAGTCAAACTTCCCATGACAATTGGTCCACATACATTTCAAATCACCTTCCAGGTCATGGACATTCAAGCTGCTTATAGCTGTCTGTTGCGAAGACCATGGATTCATGAAGCAGGGGCAGTAACTTCTACGCTCCATCAAAAGTTAAATTTTGTAACAAATGGAAAATTGGTAACAATAAGTGGAGAACAAGCCTTGATGGTGAGCCATTTATCCAATTTCTCTTTCATTGGTGCTGATAATATGGAAGGAACGCAGTTCCAAGGTCTCTCTTTAGAAGACGAATCCTCCAAAAGGAAAGCATCAATCTCTTCTTACAAAGAAGCAGTGAAGGTAGTAAAAGATGGAACTACCACTGGCAGGGGGCAAGTTGTGATCCCTACCAAGAATGAAACCAGAGCAGGACTTGGATGTTCATTGATGTTCTCAAATTGCGCCAAGAAGGATGAAACCCTTCGTCCAATCGAAGAAACATTCATTAGCGGAGGATTCCTTAACCAAATTCCTCAAGAGGTTAATGTCCTTATCGAAGAATGCATCGAAGAAGGTCTACCTGATCCTGAAGAAGAATGGAAATGTTATCTCAATGACTCGGGATACATATCTCAGGAAGAACCGTATGCACCGTTCTATCCTCCTTCAGAGAAATCCAAAGAAATTGAGCCTGTTCCTGCAGAGATTTGGGATACCTTGGGACAACCAAGTGGCAAGTATGATTATGTGGTGAAATACACTGCACCTGAAAGTTCAAAATTTTCGATTGAAGACATCCAACCAACTGGATGGGGAGATTCCTTTGAATACAATAGTCAACCAGAAGAGGCTTATCAGCCCTCTCAATTTTCACAACAACCTGAAATTACTGAAAATTTCAACTTCAATGCATCTACCAAGATTCATAATCCTGAAGATGGTTATTATCACATAAATGCCATTTTTGAAGATGAAGGGGAAGATGGCCCCGCAGTTGACCTGGAAAGTGTCTCTGACAATGAGTCTCTTCATCTTGAAGACTGGGAAATACATCCCGAAAATCCTGAAGATTGTAACTCATCTTATACTCTTCAAGAAGTAGAAGAAAACCGCCTCTACTTCACAAAGAACAAGGTTGACAAACCAGAGTCTTCAAATCCTGCTCGACCAGCGGTCAATGTCAATATTGGAGATAATTCTGAGAAGGATTTTCCTGAATAGATAATACATAGAGGAGTTCGTTGCTACTGGAAAGTTGTCGACATTCCGAACGTTGTTCACCGCTCAAAGTAATCACCTCGTTGTTATTTTGACCTCCTGCCTTGCCCAAAGCAGAGAGATGTTTATAGGGCTTTGCTTTTAAATGTTTTGCCCAGATAAGTTTGTGTATAGGGCTTTGTTTTAAACGTTTCCCTCTTTGTCCTGCCCAAGACAAATGAGTTTGTGTTTAGGGCTTTGTTTCAAAAATGAATCATAAATAAAGTGTCATTTTGAATTCCCTACATTATGTGTTTTATTTTTTGCTTTTTCTGGAAATGTTAATCCTAAAAAACCAAAAATAAAATCCTTTTCAATAATCTGCATACACTATTGCATTCACAATTTTTTCTGAAACAAGCATAAATCATATGTGCAGATTAACTATTAATAAACCCATCGAATGCAATAACCCTATGCCCTCTCCCAACTTTGAGTTTCCTGTGTTCGAAGCCGAAGAAAAGGAAGAAAAGGAGATCCCGGAAGAGATCTCTCGATTACTTAAGCACGAGGAAAGAGCCATTCTGCCTCACAAAGAGCCTTTAGAAAAGATCAACTTGGGTTCTGAAGAAGACAAAAAAGAAGTGACCATTGGATCGCTGCTTGATGTTGATATCAAGAGTAAACTGATAGATCTTCTCAAAGAATATGTTGACGTGTTTGCTTGGTCCTACCAAGACATGCCTGGGTTGGATACCAATATTGTTCAGCATTACTTGCCATTATAGCCAGAATGTCCGCCAGTTAAGCAGAAATTGCGAAGGACTCACCCTGATATGGATAACAAGATCAAAAAGGAAGTTCAAAAGCAACTCGACGCAGGTTTTCTTGTCACCTCCGAGTATCCTCAATGGTTGGCCAACATAGTGCCAGTTCCGAAGAAAGATGGCAGAGTCAGAATGTGTGTTGACTACCGTGACTTGAACAAAGCCAGTCCGAAAGATGACTTTCCATTACCACATATCGACATGCTGGTCGATAACACTGCTAAGTTCAACGTCTTTTCCTTCATGGACGGGTTCTCCGGTTATAATCAGATTAAGATGGCTCCTGAAGACATGGGGAAGACATCTTTCATCACCCCATGGGTTACATTTTGCTACAAAGTGATGCCATTTGGATTAAAGAATGCAGGCGCAATGTAACTCGGTGAACTTACTTTTATTTTTAATAAAGCAACCAATGTTGCGGTGAGCAAGAGTCGCCACAGACTTTTATTTTGCCCAGTTTTTAGGAAAGGTAAAAAGTACAGAAAAAGACATTTTTAAAAGAAAACGGGCTCGGGGTGGTAAGTTATGAAAAGGGAAGGTGCAAGCACCCTTTTCATCCGTAGTTATCTACGAGCTCTTAACTTGCTTAGCTCATGTTTGTTTGTTTTGAGTTGAAAAGAGACATAAGGACTTTAGCGTAAATGCGTAGCCTTAGTTTTTGAAATAATATTGAAAAGATGTTTTTTAATAGAGCTAGGCAGATTAAGAGCACTACCCTAAATAGTTGGTCTTTTTCTATAGTTTTTTAAAGTTCCTAGGATTATCCATACTATATAGAAGTAGGAAATCCTTGTTTATATTGGACGTAAGGGTCATCGAAGGGTCATCGAGGTCGTTGAAAGCAACAGGTAGAGGTACCTTTAGCAAATTCGAAGGGATAATCATCGTTTTGTAGGCAACCATTCGAGGGACTAGATCATATATTCGTAGGCAACATCGCGGGTCATCGAGGGACTTATGATCTTTGCAATGATTTTTAATCGAGGGACTTTTGCTATTGGGTACCTCTACATTTCGAGGCACACGACCTTTTAATTTTTCGTAAGGCAACCAAGATGGGATACCTTAGAGGTGAGTTCGTGCAAGTGTGTTAGATTCGATTATTTAATCTTGATTAGAGTTAGCTAGCGTTCAATTGATTAGTCTTTCCATACAATTCTAATTACTAGCAGTTAAAATATTTACAGAAAATAAATTGCGGAAAAGTAAAGGTTCCTACGCTATTACATGGCTTTGGGGATTATGGATACATAACCAAAAAAATAGGGGATGCGGAAAGTAAAGCCCTAATTAAAACTATTACATACCAGAAGCAATTACATTATAAAAGAATGCGAGGAAAATTAAAGCAAAAATAAAAGATTAATATGCACAAAAGATTAGAAAAAAAAGCTTGTAAGTGTCCATGAAACAATCCAATAGCTCAATGATAGCACCTCAAAAAAAAAAAAAAATATTAGTATGGATATATATAATGACAAATGAGAAATAATACAATACAAGTAATTATTGATTTAAAAGCAAAGTCTAAAATACCCATATTTAGTTCTAAAAGAAAGAAATATTAAAAACTAAAACAAATATTTTTTGATAGAATCTAAATGCTAATATAAAATATTTTTTATGTTTTTAATAGAAAAAAGAAAATAAAAATTAATTATCAAAATGTTTTTTTTTGTATTTTTGTGTTTATATTGTTTTTGGTATTTTTATATTTTTGATAAGTAAATAAAAGAAAGGCATTATTTTTTAATGTTTTTTTTTTAATATTTAAAGTAAATAAAAATTTAAGATTTTATTAATAAAATAAAAATAGTAATAATTAAAAAAGAAGTGAACCAATTCATTTTTTAAATAAATAGAAGGAAAAGAAGAAGAAAAATGACGTGGGGAAATTCATCTCCCTCTTTTCACGTCAGTTTCTTTTTTTATATAAAAGAAAATTCTTTTTTTTTTTTGCTTTTAAAACCTATTATAATAAATCCACCTAATTATTGTTTGACTAATTCAAAATACTTACTTTTTAATTTTACAAATAATAATAACAAGTAAAAGGGGGTGAAAACAACATAAAAAAGCTCTTGTCTCTCTCTTCAACCTACTCTACTCCTTTTTCATATGAAGGAAAAAAAAACTTTCCATCTTCAATGGCTAACAGTTCCAAAAGCATAACCAGAAGTAAAAATACACACAAATTCATTCTAAACCTTTTTAGATCATAACAGTATGGAATATTGAAAACAAATCTATGAAGAGAAATATCTAATAGTGAAGAGGAAATTAAGGAATACCAATAATAAGTGAAATCGGTGGCAGTTGACGAAGCTTGCAGCGGCCGGTAGCTTGCGATGTTGAGCTGGGTGATGTAGTCGGGATTCACGTGCGATGGTGCTTGGAAATTGCGACGTCAACGACGTTCGCGGATCTGCTTTGGATAGGACATCGGAGCGCTGAGGGTTGATTTCACGGCGGCTTGCGGTGTTGTTTTTGTTGAATCTGCTCGTCGGAATCGGAGCAGTACGCTCGGAACTCCTGGCAGAGCGGCGGCATAGTGACGATTTCCTGCTGTTCTTTTTCTGCTGTTTCGTTGATCCTGTCTTCAATTTTACCTGCAAACAAAAATCATTGTTGTTGCAATTTTTTTTATAATTAGTTTGAAGTTAACAAAAGTTATGGTGAGTTATGAGTTTGTGATATAGGTTTAAGGACCATGTTAATGGTGAGAAGAGGTTTATTTCACGAAGCCATAATATGATTGTTTTGCTGTAGTGACAACAAAATATGGTGTTTAATAAAATTGAATTTTTATGATGTGAATAATGTTTTGTTATGTGTGAATGCATGTGTAAGTTGGTGGTACGTAGGATGAATTTGTACGTGAATGGAAAAATCAGGACTTGAAAAGTGGTTAGGATGGGTGGATTTGTTAGTCTGTGAAGGTTGGGAAAATTAGGATTTGCGGCGATGGTTAATTGGTTGTGGTCAATGAATAAGGGTTAGCGGACTTGTTTCTTTTGTACCGTGAAAATTGGTGCAATAAGGGTTTAGTGTTGTGTGGGAATTGTTAGTTAGAAATAGGGTTAGAAAATTGGCCTCTTCCAATATGTTGACAATGTTCTTATTTATATTTGAAAATTTAGGTCATCAAAATTAGAAGAGAATAAATTATATTTAGAGAGATTGGTTGATATTTATTTTTCTGTTTTGGGAAAATCTTATACTAATTATTTCCTAATTGAATTGATTGTTGTCTTGCTAATAAAGATGACAAAACTGTGACAAGATGCAACCAATCATAAAACGGTGTGACATAGAACAACCAATAGAAAATAAATGAAAAAGATTTGATTTTTTTATTGATTTTTTGGACACTTTTTAATGGAAAAAACATAAAATAAATTAAAAATAATTATTAAAAAAAATGCTAAAATGGGAAAACGAAAATTAAAATAAAAATAATAAAAAGTGTTTTTTTTAAAAAAACAAAAATAAAGTTAGTAGAAAAGGAAAAAAAATGTCACAAATAATATATGTAAGATTCAAACCCGTGACCTTATATTTACAAAGCTTACCTTCTTACCAATTGTGCCAATTCATTTATTCGAAATTAAATGAAATTAGAAAATATATGGAGGTCATGCAAATATTTGTTATTTAAGAATACAAATAGTTTAAGGTAAACTATTATATATTCTTAAATAAGCAAAATTAACTACTGTTAAAAATGTCAGTAACAATGAACCAAAATTTTTGTGAAGACAAAAAATAATGTGACTGTTAGCAGTATGGCGGGCAAATTTTAGGGTACAACACGCAACTTACCAAAGGGCGATGACTACTCTCTTTCATGACATGATGCATAAAGAAATTGAAGTTTATGTGGACGACATGATAGCCAAGTCCAGCACAGAAGAAGAACATATTGAATACCTTTTGAAGTTGTTTCAACGACTAAGGAAATATCAGCTTCGATTGAATCCTAACAAATGTACTTTCGGGGTTAGATCTGGAAAATTCTTGGGTTTCATTGTCAGCCAAAGAGGTATCGAAGAAGATCCCGACAAAGTCAGAGCTATTCAAGAGATGCCTGCATCAAAAACTGAAAAGCAAGTAAGAGGATTTCTCGGACGATTAAACTATATCTCTAGATTTATCTCTCAAATGACTGCTACTTGTGGGCCAATCTTCAAGCTTCTCCGCAAAGATCAAGGGGTTGTATGGACTGAAGATTGCCAGAAAGCGTTCGACAGTATCAAGGAATACCTGTTAGAACCACCAATATTGATTCCTCCGGTTGAAGGAAGACCATTAATCATGTACCTTACCGTGTTGGAAGAATCCATGGGTTGTGTGCTTGGACAGCAAGATGAAACCGGTAAGAAGGAGCATGCTATCTATTACTTGAGTAAGAAATTCACAGATTGCGAGTCTCATTACTCCATGCTCGAAAAAACATGTTGTGCTTTGGCTTGGGCTTCAAAACGTCTCCGCCAATACATGATCAACAATACTACATGGGTAATCTCCAAAATGGATCCAATCAAGTATGTCTTTGAAAAGCCTGCCTTAACAGGAAGAATTGGCCGATGGCAAATGCTATTATCCGAATATGACATTGTGTACCGTGCCCAAAAAGCGGTCAAAGGAAGCATTCTCGCCGATCACTTGGCGCATCAGCCAATTAATGAATATCAATCTCTCAAGTTTGACTTTCCTGACAAAGATGTCATGTATTTGAAGATGAAAGATTGTGACGAACTGTTACCCGAAGAAGGCCCTGATCCTGGATCAAGATGGGGCCTAATTTTTGATGGAGCAGTTAACGCTTTTGGCAATGGAATTGGGGCAGTCATCATCACTCCCAAGGGTACTCATATCCCGTTCTCTGCCAGATTGCTATTTGATTGCACCAACAACGTCGTAGAATATGAAGCTTGTATCATGGGTCTCGAAGAAGCCATTGACTTAAGGATCAAGACCTTAGACATATATGATTAAGCTCTTGTAATCAACCAAATTAAAGACAAATGGGAAACTTACCACCCTGGCTTGATTCCTTACAGAGATTATGCAAGACGTCTGTTGACTTTTTTCAACAAGGTTGAATTGCATCATATACCTCGAGATCAGAATCGAATGGCAGACGCCCTGGCTACTCTATCTTCCATGTTCAAAGTCATTCATTGGAAGGATATGCCTAGAGTCAGAATTATACGCCTTGAAAGGCTCGGCTATGTGTTTGCAACTGAAGCAGTCATCGATGATAAACCGTGGTTCCACAACATCAAACGCTTCCTTCAAACTCAAGAGTACCCGCTTGGGGCATCAAACAAAGATAAGAAAACCCTAAGGAGGCTTTCTGGCAGTTTCTTCCTGAACGGAGATGTGCTATACAAAAGAAACTTCGACATGGTTTTGCTCAGATGCGTGGACAGACACAAAGCAGACATATTAATGCATGAAGTACATGAAGGTTCCTTTGGAACTCATTCAAATGGCCATGCAATGTCCAAGAAGATATTAAGAGCAGGATACTATTGGTTGACAATGGAATCTGAATGTTATAAACACGTGAAAAGATGTCGCAAGTGCCAGATCTACGCAGATAAGATCCATGTGCCACCGACTCAACTCAACGTTCTCTCATCTCCATGGCCTTTCTCCATGTGGGGTATCGATATGATTGGAATGATCGAACCAAAAGCTTCAAAAGGTCATCGTTTCATCTTAGTGGCTATTGATTACTTCACCAAATGGGTCGAAGCAGCATCTTACGCCAACGTTACAAGACAAGTGGTTGTGAGGTTTATCAAGAATAACATCATTTGCCGATATGGTGTTCCTAGCAAGATCATTACTGACAATGGTTCAAACTTGAACAACAAAATGATGAAAGAACTGTGTGAGGAATTCAAGATTGAGCATCATAACTCTTCTCCTTACAGACCAAAAATGAATGGCGCAGTCGAAGCCGCCAACAAGAACATTAAGAAGATCGTCCTGAAAATGGTTGTCACTTACAAAGACTAGCATGAAATGCTGCCATTTGCTTTACATGGGTACCGTACTTCAGTGCATACGTCAACAGGGGAATCCCCTTTCTCTCTAATATACGGCATGGAAGTTGTGCTCCCCGTAGAAGTTGAAATACCATCAATGAGAGTCCTCATGGAGACTAAGTTATCAGAGGCTGAATGGTGTCAAAGCAGATACGATCAGTTGAACTTAATCGAAGAAAAACGTGTGACTGCTCTATGCCATGGACAGTTATACCAAGCAAGGATAAAGCAGGCCTTCAACAAAAAGGTTTGACCTCGTGAATTTCAAGAAGGCGACCTCGTGCTTAAAAAGATCTTGTCTTTTCAACCAGATTCTAGGGGCAAATGGTCTCCTAATTACGAAGGCCCGTATGTTGTCAAAAGAACACTTTCTGGCGGCGCCATGACTCTTGCAACCATGGATGGTGATGAACTCCCACATCCTGTGAATGCTGATGCAGTCAAGAAATACTTTGTCTAAAAAAGACAAAAAGAACAGCTCGGTAAGTTGAAAACCCGCAAAGGGCAACTTAGGCAAAAATGAGCGTCTCGGTGGACTAAAAACCCGAAAGGGCAATCCAGGCAAAAATTAGAGACAATAACAGAAAAATTCATCCTGGTAGATTGAAAACTTGAAAGGGCAATCTAGGCAAAAATTAAGGATTTATGACAAAGTAACTGCATTAGTATGTACTTCGTCACCTGAGGAGTCGTTTTCATCAAAGGATCTTCTATCAAATCATCGCCAATCTGAAGCGACAAGCACGGTTGGAACTCAAAGTTGTTAGGGAGAATAGTGGTTATTACTTTCAATGTAGCCTTTTCCGCATAATTACAAATAAATAAATAAAAAAATAATAAAGGAACCTGGGCGTGTTATCCTGTGTGGTGCGTTGATGAATATCCATGGTGCACCTCAGTCCTATGTGTCATACCCTAATTTTTGACCCCCCTGAGATGACATATTTTCAGGATTTTCATCAAGTCAAAGTAAGTACCCAGAGCAGTCTGACATTCAATCGAGGGTGTTCAAAGACAAGAAAACTCAGGCAAAGGATCAATCAATAGGAGGATTAGTCTCTAACACAATCATGAGACTCAAGAGCTTCATTATTTCACCTATGATTGATTAGACACCCAGTCATCTAAGTACAGAATTACTCAGATCAACAGACCAGGGTTTGGAGCCTTATCAAGGACTAAAATCAGGGAACACTTTTGGGAAACCCTAAAAAGCGCTAGGGGACCATTCAAAGACATCAATCATCTTCAAATAACTCATATGACAAGATCCACTGGACATTACAGCTCAATTCAAAGTCTACAGTCATCATTGTCCTCTGGTCGACAATTAGGGTTTTTGACCTAATTCCCCAAGATAGTTGACTTTTAATCAGGGCATGGATCTAAAACTCAAGACATGATCCAAGAGTCTCTATTACCTCAATATAATCCCTTTACATCATTCATTTAAGGAGAAGATCTTGTTTCTACACAAAAGTCCAAAATCTCACCTTATTTGGAAAAAGTCAACTATATGGGATCACCATTGACTTTTGAGATTTTTGGTCAAACCATGACTTTCAAGGATCAATATCATCAATATATGGATATTAAAGTCATTTGACCAAAGAAATTCAAAGAAATTCATCAAGGAGCAAAAAGTCGGGAATTAGGGTTTTTTAAGGCATGGTGAGAACTCAAAATTTCACCTACACAACTCAAAAAACTTCCAACATGAAAGTTGTAGATCTTGCAAAATAAAACAACATCTTACACAGGAACTTTTTTCAAAAGATCAATCATTTAAGAGTTTTGGAAATTTTGGAGTTTTAGGTCATAAACACTTAGAAATTTTTCTAAGTGTTTTAACCTAGTTTTCTTCCAACTTTGGCCTCATTTTTCACAAATTTGCCAAAGGATTCTGAAGAAACTCCAAACTAATGATTTGAAGTAGATGTTTAGGGCTTTCCAAATTGTGTTCAACCTTCTCCAAATTCATTTTGAGCTAAGAGTTATGCTTGTACAAAGTTGGCCTCATGAAGTGAAATTATAGGTCATGTACAATTTGAAACTTTGCAATTTTGTGCATTTTGCTTCACTAAGTGATGCTACACGACCTCTAATACATCTGAAACCATACCACACATCCAAATTCATCATTGCATAAGGATTAGAGAAGATTCCCAAAAACAAAGGCATGTGATTATGTAATGATTGCATTTTTGAATTTATGGCAAATGATGAATCATCAAGGAATCTTGTTCTAAGCCAATTAGAACTCTCCTCTGAATCAGAAATGTTCCCTTGGATCATACAAGATCAATGGTTGGGGAAGTTAGCCCGAAAATGCATCATTGCATTTAGGATCTTTTCAAATTTTCTTCTTGGCTAAGAAACCAAAACTCTCTCATTAAGCAAGCTCACTCTCTCAATCAGTACTGAACCATTTACCTATAAATAGGGGAGCATACTTCAGTAGAAAAACACACCAAAGCAACTCAATTCCTTGCTTTCTCTTTCTCTTCTCATGCTTATTGTTTTTCAAAGTTCTTTGGCAAGAAGAATCGTTTTCTTCAAACCAGAGCTCATCTTTGGAAAGTAAGCATTCTAACATCTCAAGGGAGGTCATTTGAGGTGATCCAAGCACCTGGATCACTTCTGTAAGTGGAGGAACACCATTGTTGCTCTCACTTTGGAGCAGTTGCAGTTGGAGGTCCATAGTGCAATTCAGAAGGTTTCCAATCAAGCTAAGCATCCAGGCATGTTCCATAGGAGGTAGTGAAGCTGTTCAGATGGCTGCAGCTCATCTGTAACTCAAGAATCATCACCCTCCATGTTCACTTGAAGCTCAAATCGAGGGAGGTCCATAGAACAATTCAGGAGGATTGAGGTTACAACAAGCATTCAGTTAGCATCACTGAACCACAAGGAAGCTTTTGGGATCATTCATACAAGCCCAGGTGCTCTCTATCATCCTCACGACCTCCATTTGCAGAGGTAAGTTTCTGAACTCTACCTCTTTAATTTAAGCACTCTTTGTGATAAAGCTCGATTCTATCTTGTTAAGCATCATCAGAGGATTGAAAACCCTCTATCATCATTCATTTATCTTTCAGTATAGTCATTTAATTTGATTTTCAAAATTTAGGGTTCTTCACGATTTCTGGTAAATTAGTTAGATATAGTTGATATAAATTTATGTTAGTTACATATTTAGAATCGTGAGTGAATTTAGAATAAGTTTCATCTTTACATCTTTGCAAATGGTTGAGAAATGAGCAAGTTCATAAATTCAAAATCTGAGAACTTGAGGTTGAAGATGACAATGGTGGTGGCGCGCAAATTTCAAATTCAGGGTTGAGTTTATTTTATTTTGAATGATACCTGTTTCATAAACGACTAAAACGTGATAGCCCAGTGGTAAAGAGTGTTTGTGTGTTGCGCGTGCCCAAGGTCTGGGGTTCGAATCCCCCTCGCCCCAGACCTTTTAATTTTATTTTCTTTTTGCTTCTATACACTTGAATAACATATGAGTTGCAAAGGAGTCAGTTTACTATCACCATGCGCTCGCTGGCCCAGTGGTTTGGTTTTGGGTGTGTGACTTGGAGGGCGTGAGTTCAATCCCTCTAGGTGACAAAACCTTATTTTTATCACTTTTCCCATTTGATTTCTTCACAACTTTACACAATTAATTAACCTATCAAATTAAATCATTTTCACTTCATTTTTCACACACTTGTTATTTAATATATCTATTTTATGAATAATCAAAAAAATCATAAAAATATTATTTATTTCATATATTTTTATTAGGTTTAAAATAGTATGTTTTAAGTGTTTTCTTAAATACTTTAAATGCATATATTCATTTTGTTTTAACCTAATTATTTTTGTGAATAAAGTTTATGATAAAACCCTAATTATTTAGGTCTTAATTAGGCATAGATCTTTTTTCTTTACCTTAATTAAGTTGACTTTCTGTCAATTTTCAAAACTGTTTTCAATCTCCGAATAAATCGAACAATTAAGGTTTTCAAACAACAAAACCTTATATTATTTCAAATCATTTTCAAAACTAATTTTACACCAGTACTATAAAGTACTGGGCCTCTAATAGAGTGTAAGTCCCAAACACCTTCTCTTCTTAGCTTGTTTTCAAAACTGTATTTTCAAAATCTTCTTTCTGTTTTCAAAACATTCTTCTGGTATTTGAAGGGCATTATTCCCGGTGAAACTCTTCAGATACCTATGTGACCTTTGTCCATCTTCACTTCTTCTGTTTTCAAAAACCATTAACTGTTTATCATATATATATATTCAACTGTTATCCACCAATTACTGTTGAGGCTCTGTACATACTTCTTCAAAGGCCTCCACTCCATCCAGGTTAGGCTTTACAAGCTTTCAATTTACAGTCTTTATTTAAATTACTGTCAAATATAAACTGTGCATATATATTAGTTTAGAACTACGTTTGAGTATAAACCTTAGGACAGTTAAACTATATATATATTATAGGAATATGACCTAGGATTGAGAATGTCTTCCCGGTGAAGGCTCTTTCCTAATTAGAGATCTGTAGTTCAAACCCCCAAGATGAATTATTCCCGGTGAAACATCTTGGCAAAAACCTTAGAATCCAAAAATATAGGACACATCCACCCAAAGAGGAATTATTCCCGGTGAAACCTCTTACCCATTTGCTTAGAGCCAAAATAAGTTCAAAACTACATAGCTTTCTCTTGTGCTATAACAAGGACCCTCGATTAGCCTCCTCTTGGGCTTTGTACAAGGACCCACATTTCAATCCATCATTTCAATAAAAACCCCTGGAAAGGGTTAGCCTCCAAATCAATCCATCATTTCAATAAAAACCCCTGGAAAGGGTTAGCCTCCAAAGTCGATTAATCAAAAAGAGTCACGACCCCTGGAAAGGGCCAGCCTCCGAAAAACATGATAAAGTCAGTCTTTTAACATACAATTTCTCCAGCTGAGTCAAAACCCCTGGAAAGGGTTAGCCTCCAAAATCAGTCTTTCAAAAATCAAAGATTCATTCTCTTAGGAGATAATCTCCCCAAATAGAGTCTCCCTAAGTAGAGTCAGCCTCAATTCTGGGCTTCGTACAGAACACCAAAAAATCCTTAGTTTAAATACTCCCCAGTAGAGTTATCATTTCAATAAATCAATAAAATCAATCAAAAAGCCTCAAGCTTGGGCCTCATTCAAGCCAGCTAAAGTCAAATCTTTCATATAGTAAATAGACATAGCTTATCTCTATAGAGAGATATTTTTACTACTCTACCACATTCAAACAAACAAACATTTCAATTTCAATTTCATTCAAAGTCTCCCATTTAGGACTCTGAAAGACATGCTCTGGCACATCCCCAGACTTGTACACTTTCCCTAATTTGGATGAGCATCTTTCTTTCATTTTAGAGGCACGATGGCTGTCATACTTGATCAACCAAGTAGACTCCCCTCTTAATGAAACATCATTTTTTTTAGCTTTTCTGTCACTTTTAAATGTTTGTGGTAGAATAGTACAAATACCTCTCTGTAAAGATGATTTCATGTCTCTTTACTGTAAACAAAGATTTAATTCCAAGCTTCAACCTTGAGCTTCAAGCAAGGCACCAAAAACAAGTAATTTCCCTAGTTAGTTCCCCGAACTACATTAAGCTCTGACTTCCACTAGGGATATGTAGGCATGAGGTTCACAAGGAATCTCAGCGAGCTAATAAAATACCAAAAATAGTCAGTCTGTCTATTTGTCTGTCTTTCTTTAATCAATTCAATTCTCTCTCCTAACACAAAGGAGAAACTTTCCCAATCATTAGCAGCAAACACAATCACAATGACACAAAGAAGGTTCCTGTAGAGTACTACAGATATGTAGGGTGTTTAAACACTTCCCTATGTATAACCGACCCCCCGGACTCCAGAATTTCTAGTCAAGGTGAAATCCTCACACTTAGCAAACTCCTAGGGTTTAGTTGAGATCTTTTTTTCCCTTTCCTACTCGTAGGACCAATAAGAAAGTTCGTGTGATATCGTAGGAAGAACTGAAACAAAATTCATCCCACCACGGGCGCATTCTCCTTCCAAATTTCGCGTGAAGGGTTTAGCGTGCCGTCCTCCCAAGTGAAACGGGGAGGTAAAGAAAACGACACCACAGAGAAATGGCGACTCTGCTGGGGATATAAGTGTTAAAAACCTTGGTTTTTCATCCAAACCAATGGTTGACCTGTTGCTGGTCCAGCCCCAATGAGGAATTAGGGATGCCAAATTCCCCCTCAAACAAGAGAGGTCCTGCCTAACCTCTGTGTCATATCATGTGATTGTTGCATATATATTTGTTTACTTTGTTTATTCTGTATCGGGAAAGGGCTTGATTCCCCCTTGTGGTGAGAAATCCTATACCCGGATTTGAGTGCAACATAAGATAGGATGGAGGATGTCTTCCCGGTGAAGGCCCTCTAATCTTGGTTTCCAAGTCTACTCTTGGGATTTGCCTGGCTGGTTGTGATTAACTGCGCCACAGCATTCCGAGACTGATTTGTACCAGGAGGACCTAGAAACACATTAACCCCACTTAAAGCCTTTTTTTAGGACGTAGAGCGGTGATTACGGAAGTAATTGTCACGCAGATACTACACTCAGAGAAAACTCTCTTATAGATACCAATCAACGTATCTTTAAGGTTGAGCAAAAACTCTGAGACCCCTAGAACCCGTTCTACAGGTACAAAAATCCTTAACCTTAGTTTACCATTGGGGCGGGGATTGCGTTTGGACTTCATGACCACTATACCCTTCAACGCCATGTTTGTTTAAAACTCTTGTGTGTGCATTCATGCATTCATGCATCATTCATTAATAAACAACTAAAAACAAACAGAGTCTTTTTCGAGTCGTTTTTCAAGGAAACTAAATAACGAACGTTTTGAACTTTAGAGAAAGAGAGAAACGGAGAAAGGACTTAAGGATCTATATTATGGATTACGGAAGAAAGAGAGCTAGGAAATACACCTTCAAGATTCCCCAGGTCGAGGAACTGGGAAAGCTCGGAAAACTGGTGGTCAACCCCCAGGCTTTCAAGGAGAAGTATGGAAAACTTCTGCCTTTGCTCAATACCAACATGGTGGATGGGATCCTTCCCACATTGGTGCAGTTTTACGATCCAACGTATCACTGCTTCACCTTTCCAGATTATCAGCTCATGCCTACGTTAGAGGAGTACTCTCGTCTGATTGGAATACCCGTGTACGCGCAAGATCCGTACTCCGGTTTGGAAAAGAATCCTGACGACATTATCATTGTTGCAACTACTCCTTTGAACGTAGTCGACATCAGAACTCATATGGTGAGTAGAGGAGGAATTCAAGGATTGCCCTCCAAATTCCTGTTTGATCAAGCTCGGTACTTCGTCAGCATCCAAGATATGAGCGCTTTTGAGGAAGTCTTGGCTTTGCTTATCTACGGATTGTTTTTGTTCCCTAACATTAACGATTTCGTCGACATCAATGCAATTAAGATCTTCTTAATTGGAAATCCAGTTCCAACCTTGCTTGCGGATGCTTATCACTCTGTGCATTCAAGAAACCTGCAGCGAGGAGGATTAATCACATGCTGCGTACCTGTTGCACCCCAAAATTTGCCCATCTAATCTTACTTCTAACTGGCTTAAGCATTGCATTCATCTGCATACATTCATCGGGTCATTCAACATTCAAGTTTTACCAATCAATAAATATGTAGAGGATCAAGGATCTTGTTGACTTGGAAGTCGTTATTGCTTTAGAATTTATTTATTCAAGGGCTATTCAAGGTGTCTACCTCACTCAAGTTGATTTAAGATTGAATTAAGGGTTCCATTGAAGAGAAAAATTAATTGAGAATTTGTTCCTTGAAATTCAAATGGATTCGAGTTCAAAGATAATCAAAATGAATTAGAGTTCTTAAGCATTTGTGTGTGATTTCCTGAGAAACAAGTTACTTTAAACTTAAGGCATGTGACATGTACAAGGATATTCAAGCATTATGGAAGGCATTTTCATTCATTCAAGAATTATTCAACACTATTCCAAGATTACGAGTTCGATTACCAAATGTCTCCATTACACCATTCAATATCCATTACAAAAAGTCAAACTACAAATACACAAGCTATAGTACTATGTCAAACTTCAGTGTCACCTAAGTTCTGACAAATTACATTTCAAAGTCCACTTTAGAAACCAACTTCAATTATCATTACACCACCAAAAATAATTTACACAAAAAAGGATTTCCACATTTGGACCAAAGTCAACCTACTTCACTAAAGCCTAAACCAAGATATTGCCAACGGAATTCAAGACAATTTCCATAAGGGATAAGTTATATGCATCATGACTTTTACAAGGAAGAGAGGTGCATCATAACAATGCTCACGCTAGAACTCAAAAAAACCGTGACAATTCCATGCATCCGATACATCCCTGCAATGTCTACCATGCTGCAGCATAAGGCTCCTCGTTACCTGCAGCAATCCCATCAAACCATAAAAATGGACAGTTCAGCAAGTCAGAATGTGCATATACTCCATCGAGGTCAAAGTTCAAGTGGGACGACATGTCCATACTAATTCAGAAACGAAACAGTCATGTCACAACAGTTACAAAAAAGGTATGAAAGGCTCGAACTCACACTTCAGACTTCAGTCTTAGTCTCAATGTTCCAGGAAGCGTCGCTCCCAGTTCCGGGCAACATCATCAGAACAACATCAAATTCTGCATACAAAAAGAGAACAGCAGCATCACTATTCAAGTTCTTAACCAACAAACCTACATACAGCCCTGCATATTGGATTTTAATAGTTTTGTTTAATTATCCCAACATTAAACTAATTTTGGAACCTAACCCAATTAACATATAACAGTCAGCTCCTAACTAACATTCATAACAAACTCTTAACTGTCAACTAACCTACCTATAACTAACCTCTGTTCATAACAGAACCTAACTGTCAAAACAGAAAAATAACCAACTTATAACCATCATAACCAATTTATAACTACCAAAAATCAGTTACAGTTTGTAACAGAAGTGTAACTAACCTCATTTACCTCAGATACAAGCTACTCCACTTCTATAAAACCAGAGCTTGCTTCATCATTGAGGCTCTCGACTCTTTCTCCATATTCACTTCCATCTCCACCTCCTTCAATCTCCTTCCAATCTTCCTCACCATTCTCATTCATCTCCACCTCCTTCAATCACCACGTTTCTCTTTCAATCAACCATCACTCCTCCACCATTTTTCTTCATTGATCTTCACCACTCTCCATTCATTCTCGATCTTCAGCCCATAACCATTCTTCACCAATTCACTCATCAATCATCCTTCTTCAATCTTCATCTTTCTCTCATTATCTTCATTCCTGCTTCAACCTTCTTCATCTCTAATCATCCGATTCTCCTCCATCCCCGTTTCTGCATCAGAATCGATCACCATCACCAAAGATTCACCATTGAAACAACATCAACAAGTATCAATAATCTTCAATCTTCAGTCACGCTTCGACGTCATCATCGTCTTCAACTGAACAACAACATCACGCAATCAACAAGATTCAGAATCGCAAATCAAAAAGCGGAAAAAAGAAGAAAGCGGAGAAGAAGAACAAAGAGGCTACCTGAATCGAATTGTCGTGTTTATTTCGCCAAAAATCTTCGGTATTCTCTTCATCTCGCACGATTTTTCAATCCAGCTTCCTCCTCCATTTTCTCTAGGAACCATCATCTTCATCAATCGTGAGATTCACTCGAGACATCAAATCGTCATCATCACGAAATCGAAAAAAGCACTGGATCAGTGAGAGAGCGAAGCAGAGGTGACCGGAGAGATGATAGCAGTTAGACGGTGTCGTGAAATTGATCGGAGAAGGACGCCGCCGTTGCCACTCACACAGAGGAGAAGGAGATACGCTTGAGAGACGAAAGGTCACACGAAACTTAACCTAATTCCCTTTTGTTAATTCAATTTTCATTTAACCTTTTTATTTGATTAATTGATAATAAGATGTTAATCATAAATTAATGGATTAAATCGTGGTTAATTGAATTAGTTGGTGATTAATTGAACAAAGTTTGAATAAGCTAGATCATTAATATCTCCTGGGCCTATACTGAATCACTCATCACATTCCCCCGGGCCCGTCACCATCTTTTTTTTGCATGCAAGGATATGAACAAAAAAATGAACAATAACTCTGGGCCTAATCGTTATTTGCACCTCCAGTGGCCCAGCATCACATGTTTTGGCACTAAGAAATTCTGCTACAAAAAGCCCTGTTTGGGCTCATCCCAATGGGCCCAGCGCCCCATCTTGCTTATCACACCCAGTAAAATTGCTAGAATTTTAGGCCTTTTTACTTAGTTTTTTTTCCCACTTCCTTTTAGGCAATAAAAATAATAATTTTCTACCATCATTTTAGACCTTTAATACACAATTTTGACATAGAAAAATAATCACTAAAAAATATTAGTTTAGGCTTGTATTTTAATTCTTTCGCTTGATTAGAATTCTTGTTCTTTGTCATATAAAAATCAATAAAAATAATAGTCCTTTAATTCACTTTTGGTACCATATTTTGCATCATTTGCTTCCATGTTTTGTACCATATTTCAAGTCATTCTTTTAGTCATTTTTGCACTAATTTTGTATCATTGTTTACTTGTAATTTTTACTTGTAATTTTGATCTTTGCTTGTGCTTGTAATTTCATTCCTTTAGATTTAGGACCTATAATCTCCATAACTATTAGGTTTAGTCTTTTTTCCTTAAATTCCTAACTTTAGGTAGAAACCATGATAACATTAGGATCTAGAAATTCCCTTTTAAACACTTAGGCTAGTTATTCATCTTAAGCTAGTTTTCTTCTCCTTTTTCTCTTTCAACATTAAAACATTAACAAATGAAGATACGAATCACATTAAGAAAGTGATAGAGAAATGAGTGGGATTCATTCCCTAATCTGTTTCTCAATCACTTAGTGGCATAGAAATGAGTGGGATTCATTCCCTAATCTGTTTCTCGGTCACTACTTAATGGGAGAGAAATGAGTGGGATTCATTCCCTAATCTGTTTCTCGAACATTGATTAATGGGATAGAAATGAGTGGGATTCATTCCCTAATCTGTTTCTTGAACATTACATAATGGGATAGAAGTGAGTGGGATTCATTCCCTAATCTGCTTCTCGATCATTATACATTTTTATGTGATTCGAATCGCGAAGTAAATTCCCTTAAAAAACACTCGACCAAAAACATTTAAGATACTTAATAAAGGCTCAGACCTAAACAAAGTAAGGAAGTGACGCGAAGCCTTGTATTGGGTTTTGTTCATCATGGAATTACATCTAAAAGACACAAACCAATTTTCTCTCTTCTTTCTCTTGCCTCCGAGGCATTCTTTCTCTTGCCTTCAGGGCATTCTTTCTCCTAATCGGACACGTTATTTCCGCTCCATTCCCAGCTTAAGACTCCAGAGGTCGAGCAGCGGAGTGTGAATGTAACTGTTCAACTAAAAAACACAAAAACAAACAAAAACTAAAGAGCCGAACTACGGCGCTCTGATTCCTGAAAAGGATACGTAGGCATTGGGTCGCGGGGCCTAAGCGAGCACAATTATTTATAAACCTTATTTTCCCTGTGTTTCTTCTTCCTTCATTTGCATGCATTCCTTTAACAATTAAGCTTTAGATTTATACACCCTTTAGATAGAAACAAACATAGGTGGATACCATCGAGTACGATGGGCGTGAGGGGTGCTAGCACCTTCCCCTTGCGTAACCGGCTCCCGTACCTTATCTCTGGTCGCAAGACCTTCTCTTATCCTTATTCTAGGTTTTCTGATATTCCTTTCCCTTATGGGATAAATATATTGGTGGCGACTCTGTTCATATTTTCGCGAGCGTGCGACAGCTGGCGACTCTGCTGGGGATGTGATAGACCTGTGCTGGTCCATTCTTAGCAAGTCGATCCTAACTTTTGTTTGTTTTCTTTTCTTTGGGTGTTTATTGCTTTATTGCTTTATTGCTTTACTGTTTTATTGCTTTATTGCTTTATTTCTTTATGCCTTGCATTTTATTTTCATATACTATGATTATTTTTATGTTGTTCTGTTGGGATGGGATGTTACTGATTTGAGGTAAAAGGCCCAATACCCAGGCCAGAGTGATACTTAGGCTACCTAGGACAGAGTGGATAGTCATGACGCCAACAGAATGTCAGGTTTTGTTGATTGCGATCATGAGACCCACGACCAGTCGAGGTTCAAATGGGATACCATTGTTGGCATGTATTTGCAACAATGATAGTGTCTCAGGAGAACTGTTAACGCTGGAGACCTTTTGACTTACCTTATACTAGATCCTACCTGTGAGAGGGGTTGGGAAATTTTGTTTTGCAGGAAAACATACCTCCATCCTACCCTCATGCCATTCATACTATCTATCATAATCAACGTCGAACCTCTGAATCTGGAAGGTTCGACCTTATTTGACTTATGCAAAGGTTATCTATCTTGAATCAACGTCGAACCTCTGAATCTGGAGGATTCGACCATCTTTGACTTATACAGAAGTTCTACATCAGTTATCTATCAGAATCAATCAACGTCGAACCTCTGAATCTGGAGGGTTCGACCATCTTTGACTTATGCACAAGCTAGTTATCAAGAATGCAACATCGAACCTCTGAATCTAGAGGATTCGACCATATCTTATTGACCATGAGAAGTTATTATCACAAGAGGCCTTGATCCTTGATCCTGATTTATGCTGCATTTGCATCATCATTAAAATTTTTGCATTCATGCATCCATGGTTACCAAGACTCCTACATTCTTCCTCTCCATCAGATCAGACAAGACAATTCCTCCACACCGATATCTGACAAGAGCTCACCGACAAAGAATCATGGGGAATTACAAAAAAATCAAGCTACTATCTAAGGACCCCACGCCTCCTCATGAGGGTACCTTCCACCAAAGGAGCCTAAAGACTTTGTGTTTGTCAGAGAACATTTCATTTGCATCAGAATAAGGCCAAGCTTGCCATTGTATAGATTCATTCAGTATTTTCAATTGTATTACTTTTGTTGTTATCAAGTACTTCTCATTGTAAGAAACTCATTCTGTTTGAATAAATAAAAATAATGTAACATACATGTTTTTCTCAAATCATTTCATCCTTGTCATTATGTTCATTGATACTTCACTCATTTGTCCTAAGCAACTAAAAAAGGAGAATGATGAAAAATCAAAAACACATGAACTACTAACTGTATGCTTTTGGAACAAGATCCTGCTGACGATGTACATGCATTGTTTCAATTCCTAAACACTAGAGTTATAAGGGAGAGAAACATTCGTCAACCCCTTTGAGCCTAAGGAGTAGGAGTTTCTTTTTCAAAAAATACAAAACCCTCAATATTAACCAGGGGCAGGGTAGTCTTCAGTTAGTGCGACCGAGCGCTCAACTTTCAGGTATTCCATCAGAGGATCAATCATATCTCAGACCTCACAACAAAAGAAGAAGAGCATTATCCACAATGGACATCTCTCATTCATTAATAAGAAGGCAGCCACAACCTTTTCATCAAGTCAATCACAAAAGTCATACAACTTGTTCCCGAACGAGACAAAAAAAAAAGAATGAAAAGAAAGTTATGAATCATGATAAAAAAAAAGAGAGAGAAGGAAACAATAGCCCGCTAAGTCAAAAAGAAGAAAAAGCTTTGAAGCAAATGACTTAGGCAAAAATTAGGGCATATCCCGCTGGACAATGAAAACCAAAATCAAAAGAAACTTTTTGTCCAGGCAAAAGTTAGGGAAAGAAAAAGACAAAGCAAAAGAAAAATCCTCCAAGGGACAAGTTGCTATGACCATCAACAAAAGCACCAAAGGGTGGCTGCCACCTCCATCAGAGCCATAAAGGATCCTCAACCATCACGATCCTTCCTGAAAGGCGAATACTCGTGTCGAACTAGCTGAATGTAGGACTGGAGAACATCACGAAGAGGGGTGGGTTAAGTAGAACTTGAGCCTTTATCCTTTGTTTCTCAAACCGTGAACCCGGCCATGTTACAACCCTCAAAAGTCCTAATTGAAGCAGGGTTCGTTCCGAAAGCATACAAACTGTAAAATCATGTCTGACTCCTAATGTTTCTTGTCATTTGTGTTAGTATCAGTACAACATTTTGACAAATAAAACTTTTCTTTTGAGATTAACATGTGCATTGCATTCTCATTATCTTTTCAAAACAGAATTGTCTCTGAACTTGAAAGTAAGTACTTGATACCAAGGAAAGTTCAACATTGAAATTCCATCGAGTAGTCTTACAAAGGCAAAGGTTGGTCATCCATAAAGAAAATACCTAAAGCATCCATCTGGTGGAATAATTCATTTCAATCTGGGGCATTCATCCCATGATCAACACTGGGGCAGACCATTGTAATCTCCATGATTCAAGCATATCAAAGTCCTATCTCAAGAGACCATACACGCTGGGGCAAGCTAGTAACAATTCATCTCTTCATCTTCAATCAAATGTCAGATATCGAGACGAGTATCTAGGAGTCAAGCCAAACACCTCACCTTCACAAATTCTATCCTTCAAGCTATGACATTTCCACAAAGGCATCCTCCATCCAATCCTTGTATCCCGAAAACAATTATTCCGTTCATAATCATACATACATCATGCATATCATTGCATTTTCATTATCATTTCTCCCGCATGATCCAATCATCAACAAATCAGGGGCATCCACCCTACCTTGATTCTCAAGCAGAGTTTCAGAACTCCACCTAATATATTCCCCACAATAGCAGAAACCCTGACCATCCCATCAGTACACTGCATATAGAACTCATTGCATTGCATCTCCAGAAGTGCATAAAACAAATCAAGCATTGCATGTGAAGCATAAACCAAGTTACTCATCAGATGAGGTTCCTATAAAGCATTCAACTGATATCCCACTAGATCACTCAGAGTTACCATTGTGGTGTCATCTCCCAAAGTCAATCATGTTCATCTTTCTTCAACCCAGATTGATGTTTTTGTGTTCAACCCAGAGTTGACTTTCCTTTCATCTTTTAACCCCGAGTTAATTATCTCTTCCCACTCAACCCAGAGTTGACGGTTATCCTTTTTTTCAACCCAGAGTTGATGTTTTGGTGTTCAACCCAGAGTTGATTTTCATTTCATCTTTTAACCCCGAGTTAATTATATTTTCCCACTCAACCCAGAGTTGATGGTTATCTTCTTTCTTCCCCACTCAACCCAGAGTTGACGGTTATCCTTTGTTCAATCCAGAATTGATTCCTTTCTCACCCAACCCAGAGTTGACGATCACCTTTCGTCTTTCCCACTCAACCCAGAGTTGACGGTTATCTTTTCTCTTTCCCACTCAACCCAGAGTTAACGGTTATCTTTTCTCTTTCCCACTCAACCCAGAGTTGACGGTCATCCTTTATTCAATCCAGAATTGACTTTATCCTTTTTCCCACTCAACTCAGAGTTGACGGATATCTTTTATTCAATCCAGAATTGATTCCTCCTTCCCTCTCACCCAGAGTTGACGAATATTTCTTATTGTTTCTCTTTCCCTCTCACCCAGAGTTGACGGATATTTCTTTATCTTCTTTTTTTTCCCACTCAACCCAGAGTTGACGGTTATCTTTTGTCTTTTCTCACTCAACCCAGAGTTGACGGCTATCATTCCTTTTATTCAACCCAGAGTTGACGGTCATCCTTTGTTCAATTCAGAATTGACTTCTCTTTCTTTTCCCACTCAGCCCAGAGTTGACGGTTGTCTCCTGTTCAATCCAGAATTGACTCCTTTTTCTCACTCAACCCAGAGTTGACGGTTATTTCTTGTCTTTCCCACTCAACTCAGAGTTGACGGTTATCTTTCCTCCTTTCCCATTCAACCCAGAGTTGATGGTTACTTCAAATTGTTCATCTCTCCTCTCTCAACCCAGAGTTGACGTCCACCCCTTGTCTTCAACCCAGAGTTGATTTCCTCGATTTCTTTCTCAACCCAGAGTTGATGCCTATATCTCGTCCCATTAATACTGATTTCTCTTTCCGTTCTCAACCCAGAGTTGATGTTTACCTCTTATTCGACCCCGAGTTGACCTCCCCTTTATTCTTCGACCCAAAGTCGACTCACTTTTCTTCTTCAACCCAGATAGTTCTATTTCATTTCTAACCCAGAGTTAACTTGTTCAACCCAGAGTTGATACAATCTTCCTCAGTGGATTTGACACCATTTCTTCTCCAGTGGATCACGTCTCTAATCAGGCAAATTTTCGGGTTCTCTTGGTATTTAATCTTCTTCTACCTCGAATGTTCGAAAGGCTAGCACCAATCTCACCTTCAGGTTTAAGATGATTAAATAGGGGCAGCTGTTGCACCCCAAAATTTGCCCATCTAATCTTACTTCTAACTGGCTTAAGCATTGCATTCATCTGCATACATTCATCGGGTCATTCAACATTCAAGTTTTACCAATCAATAAATATGTAGAGGATCAAGGATCTTGTTGACTTGGAAGTCGTTATTGCTTTAGAATTTATTTATTCAAGGGCTATTCAAGGTGTCTACCTCACTCAAGTTGATTTAAGATTGAATTAAGGGTTCCATTGAAGAGAAAAATTAATTGAGAATTTGTTCCTTGAAATTCAAATGGATTCGAGTTCAAAGATAATCAAAATGAATTAGAGTTCTTAAGCATTTGTGTGTGATTTCCTGAGAAACAAGTTACTTTAAACTTAAGGCATGTGACATGTACAAGGATATTCAAGCATTATGGAAGGCATTTTCATTCATTCAAGAATTATTCAACACTATTCCAAGATTACGAGTTCGATTACCAAATGTCTCCATTACACCATTCAATATCCATTACAAAAAGTCAAACTACAAATACACAAGCTATAGTACTATGTCAAACTTCAGTGTCACCTAAGTTCTGACAAATTACATTTCAAAGTCCACTTTAGAAACCAACTTCAATTATCATTACACCACCAAAAATAATTTACACAAAAAAGGATTTCCACATTTGGACCAAAGTCAACCTACTTCACTAAAGCCTAAACCAAGATATTGCCAACGGAATTCAAGACAATTTCCATAAGGGATAAGTTATATGCATCATGACTTTTACAAGGAAGAGAGGTGCATCATAACAATGCTCACGCTAGAACTCAAAAAAACCGTGACAATTCCATGCATCCGATACATCCCTGCAATGTCTACCATGCTGCAGCATAAGGCTCCTCGTTACCTGCAGCAATCCCATCAAACCATAAAAATGGACAGTTCAGCAAGTCAGAATGTGCATATACTCCATCGAGGTCAAAGTTCAAGTGGGACGACATGTCCATACTAATTCAGAAACGAAACAGTCATGTCACAACAGTTACAAAAAAGGTATGAAAGGCTCGAACTCACACTTCAGACTTCAGTCTTAGTCTCAATGTTCCAGGAAGCGTCGCTCCCAGTTCCGGGCAACATCATCAGAACAACATCAAATTCTGCATACAAAAAGAGAACAGCAGCATCACTATTCAAGTTCTTAACCAACAAACCTACATACAGCCCTGCATATTGGATTTTAATAGTTTTGTTTAATTATCCCAACATTAAACTAATTTTGGAACCTAACCCAATTAACATATAACAGTCAGCTCCTAACTAACATTCATAACAAACTCTTAACTGTCAACTAACCTACCTATAACTAACCTCTGTTCATAACAGAACCTAACTGTCAAAACAGAAAAATAACCAACTTATAACCATCATAACCAATTTATAACTACCAAAAATCAGTTACAGTTTGTAACAGAAGTGTAACTAACCTCATTTACCTCAGATACAAGCTACTCCACTTCTATAAAACCAGAGCTTGCTTCATCATTGAGGCTCTCGACTCTTTCTCCATATTCACTTCCATCTCCACCTCCTTCAATCTCCTTCCAATCTTCCTCACCATTCTCATTCATCTCCACCTCCTTCAATCACCACGTTTCTCTTTCAATCAACCATCACTCCTCCACCATTTTTCTTCATTGATCTTCACCACTCTCCATTCATTCTCGATCTTCAGCCCATAACCATTCTTCACCAATTCACTCATCAATCATCCTTCTTCAATCTTCATCTTTCTCTCATTATCTTCATTCCTGCTTCAACCTTCTTCATCTCTAATCATCCGATTCTCCTCCATCCCCGTTTCTGCATCAGAATCGATCACCATCACCAAAGATTCACCATTGAAACAACATCAACAAGTATCAATAATCTTCAATCTTCAGTCACGCTTCGACGTCATCATCGTCTTCAACTGAACAACAACATCACGCAATCAACAAGATTCAGAATCGCAAATCAAAAAGCGGAAAAAAGAAGAAAGCGGAGAAGAAGAACAAAGAGGCTACCTGAATCGAATTGTCGTGTTTATTTCGCCAAAAATCTTCGGTATTCTCTTCATCTCGCACGATTTTTCAATCCAGCTTCCTCCTCCATTTTTTCCAGGAACCATCATCTTCATCAATCGTGAGATTCACTCGAGACATCAAATCGTCATCATCACGAAATCGAAAAAAGCACTGGATCAGTGAGAGAGCGAAGCAGAGGTGACCGGAGAGATGATAGCAGTTAGACGGTGTCGTGAAATTGATCGGAGAAGGACGCCGCCGTTGCCACTCACACAGAGGAGAAGGAGATACGCTTGAGAGACGAAAGGTCACACGAAACTTAACCTAATTCCCTTTTGTTAATTCAATTTTCATTTAACCTTTTTATTTGATTAATTGATAATAAGCTGTTAATCATAAATTAATGGATTAAATCGTGGTTAATTGAATTAGTTGGTGATTAATTGAACAAAGTTTGAATAAGCTAGATCATTAATATCTCCTGGGCCTATACTGAATCACTCATCACATTCCCCCGGGCCCGTCACCATCTTTTTTTTGCATGCAAGGATATGAACAAAAAAATGAACAATAACTCTGGGCCTAATCGTTATTTGCACCTCCAGTGGCCCAGCATCACATGTTTTGGCACTAAGAAATTCTGCTACAAAAAGCCCTGTTTGGGCTCATCCCAATGGGCCCAGCGCCCCATCTTGCTTATCACACCCAGTAAAATTGCTAGAATTTTAGGCCTTTTTACTTAGTTTTTTTTCCCACTTCCTTTTAGGCAATAAAAATAATAATTTTCTACCATCATTTTAGACCTTTAATACACAATTTTGACATAGAAAAATAATCACTAAAAAATATTAGTTTAGGCTTGTATTTTAATTCTTTCGCTTGATTAGAATTCTTGTTCTTTGTCATATAAAAATCAATAAAAATAATAGTCCTTTAATTCACTTTTGGTACCATATTTTGCATCATTTGCTTCCATGTTTTGTACCATATTTCAAGTCATTCTTTTAGTCATTTTTGCACTAATTTTGTATCATTGTTTACTTGTAATTTTTACTTGTAATTTTGATCTTTGCTTGTGCTTGTAATTTCATTCCTTTAGATTTAGGACCTATAATCTCCATAACTATTAGGTTTAGTCTTTTTTCCTTAAATTCCTAACTTTAGGTAGAAACCATGATAACATTAGGATCTAGAAATTCCCTTTTAAACACTTAGGCTAGTTATTCATCTTAAGCTAGTTTTCTTCTCCTTTTTCTCTTTCAACATTAAAACATTAACAAATGAAGATACGAATCACATTAAGAAAGTGATAGAGAAATGAGTGGGATTCATTCCCTAATCTGTTTCTCAATCACTTAGTGGCATAGAAATGAGTGGGATTCATTCCCTAATCTGTTTCTCGGTCACTACTTAATGGGAGAGAAATGAGTGGGATTCATTCCCTAATATGTTTCTCGAACATTGATTAATGGGATAGAAATGAGTGGGATTCATTCCCTAATCTGTTTCTTGAACATTACATAATGGGATAGAAGTGAGTGGGATTCATTCCCTAATCTGCTTCTCGATCATTATACATTTTTATGTGATTCGAATCGCGAAGTAAATTCCCTTAAAAAACACTCGACCAAAAACATTTAAGATACTTAATAAAGGCTCAGACCTAAACAAAGTAAGGAAGTGACGCGAAGCCTTGTATTGGGTTTTGTTCATCATGGAATTACATCTAAAAGACACAAACCAATTTTCTCTCTTCTTTCTCTTGCCTCCGAGGCATTCTTTCTCTTGCCTTCAGGGCATTCTTTCTCCTAATCGGACACGTTATTTCCGCTCCATTCCCAGCTTAAGACTCCAGAGGTCGAGCAGCGGAGTGTGAATGTAACTGTTCAACTAAAAAACACAAAAACAAACAAAAACTAAAGAGCCGAACTACGGCGCTCTGATTCCTGAAAAGGATACGTAGGCATTGGGTCGCGGGGCCTAAGCGAGCACAATTATTTATAAACCTTATTTTCCCCGTGTTTCTTCTTCCTTCATTTGCATGCATTCCTTTAACAATTAAGCTTTAGATTTATACACCCTTTAGATAGAAACAAACATAGGTGGATACCATCGAGTACGATGGGCGTGAGGGGTGCTAGCACCTTCCCCTTGCGTAACCGACTCCCGTACCTTATCTCTGGTCGCAAGACCTTCTCTTATCCTTATTCTAGGTTTTCTGATATTCCTTTCCCTTATGGGATAAATATATTGGTGGCGACTCTGTTCACATTTTCGCGAGCGTGCGACAGTACCGTTGTTATACGAATGGTTCGTTTCACACCTACCGAAGTCTAGCACTTTCTGGAATATGAGGGATGGCCTTTACTGGTCACAGAAAATCATATCTCTCACTCATACAGACATTGATTGGTGTAGTCCTGACAACGACGAAACCAAGATCATCTTCAGTTGCGGAAGTTTCCCCAACGTACCCCTTATTGGAACTAAGGGAGGGATCAGTTACAATCCAGCTTTAGCCCGTCGTCAATACGGCTATCCCATGAAAAATATACCAAGTAACATCCAATTGGAGGGTCTGTTCTTCAAGAACATCGACGATCATGGCAACATGCTGAAGAAGGAAATTGTCCAAGCCTAGCGTCTTGTTCACAGCAAAGGGAGAAGATTGTTAGGAAAACATCTTTGCATCTCCCTGGATCCTTACCTTCAATGGGTACGCGTCAAAGCATTCAAGCTCAGGATGCCATATCAACATCAAGAACCTATTCCCCTAAGGGAACCAATTTACCTTTTCTCCACCGATGTTGAAAAACTGCAAGCGGCATTAAACAAGGTATGCCAAGAAAGGAATGCTTGGAGGAACAAGTATCGAATTGTCAACACGGAAAATGTTGAGATTCAAAACATCCTAAGGAGGAAGGATGAGTTACTTGAAGTACTCGATCGACAAGTGACACAATCGTCACTTTCTCATCATATCCCTTCTGCTTCCTGGATCATCGATCAGCTCACGTCAGAGAACGCTCAGCTCAAGAAACAGAAGAAGATGTTAGAACGTGAAGTCGGCTCATCATCAAAGTTTTAGAGTCCTTTCTCTCAGTTTCTTTGTATTTCCATTTTCAAAGTGTGTAAAAACGGCGTTTTTGCTTAATTAATAAAGTTTTGATGTTTCATAACGTAATTATGGTGTTTCCTTGAAAAATAATAACTTAATTGCATATCATACATCGCTTTAGTCGTACGCACTGACACGAGAATTGTCGCGGATCTAATAGTCACTTTCCTTTCTCCAGAAAGAGAGGAGGAGAAGGAGGTGAACCAAGACTTTCAAGCTGTCTCATCCATACAACACTCGTTCAAGTCGCAAGAAAAGAATGGAAGACTTTGAGCAAGAGAATGAAGAATCAGAGAAGAGATTAATACTCTCAAAGGTACTGTTGAAAGACTCAATAGTATGGTAGAAGCCCTGGTAGTTGCGCAGAATCGACCAACGCCAGAAGAACCACAAAGGACTGTGGTTTCCGAGATTGTTTCTTCTCCTATTCCTCAGTATACCATGCCGCCTGATCGACCTTGGGGCATGCCGTATAACTTTACTCCAGAAGGGTACATACCTCCAGCTTCTGAAGCTCCAAAAGTCACCATGGATATGCGTCCACCGGAGGGTTACAAACCTCTGGAAATTGAAGTTCCAAGAGCAACGGCAATGGGTTTCGCACAACAGAATGCTGAGATACCGAGATCTGCTGTCATGGCTTCTCCACAGCCCATTATGCATACTTTTCCCCCGCAAGGCGGACAAGTATATCATCACGCTCCAAGTGAGGATGCTGGCGTGTATGAAAGATTGGACGAGTTCCAGGAACAGTTTCTGCAAATGCAGAAGGAACTCAAGACTCTCCGAGGACAAGATCTATTTGGAAAGAATGCTGCAGACCTCTGTCTGGTTCCAAATGTTAAGATTCCTCACAAATTCAAAGTACCAGAGTTCGAGAAGTACAAAGGGAATTCATGCCCACAAAGTCATCTCGTGATGTACGCTCGAAGAATGTCAACTCAGACTGATAATCAACAATTGCTCATTCATTATTTTCAAGACAGCCTGACTGGTGATGCACTCAAATGGTACATGAACTTGGACAGTTCAGAGATTCGTACTTTTCGAGACCTCGGAGAGGCCTTCGTCAAACAGTATAAGTACAATCTAGATATGGCTCCCGACAGAGATCAACTCCGGGCCATGACTCAAAAGGATAGAGAAAGCTTCAAGGAATACGCTCAGAGATGGCGTGAAGTTGCTGCTCAAATTTGTCCACCACTTGAAGAGAAAGAAATGACAAAAATCTATCTCAAAACTTTGAGTCCATTTTACTACGGACGAATGGTTGCAAGTGCACCAAGTGACTTTACCGAGATGGTAAACATGGGTGTGCGTTTAGAAGAAGCAGTTCGAGAAGGACGCTTGAACAAAGAACCAGAATCTTCTATTGGTCCAAGGAAGTATGGAAGTTCTTTCCAGAAGAAAAAGGATCAAGATGTCAGCAATGTCTTGCACAAAATCAAGAAGAAATTCCAACCTCAAGTTGCAACAATAACTCCGGTTGTCAACTCAGCGCCAGCTTATCGACCTCAGGTCTCGCAACAACAAATTCAACAAAGGTCGCAGCAACCTGAGCAGCAGGTTTGACCTCCAAATTACAACAATCGGGCTCCAAGGTATCCTGCCTTTGACCCCGTACCAATGCCGTATGCAGAATTGTTTCCAACATTACTGGCAAAAGGACTCATTCAGACAAGGAGTCCTCCAAATCCTACAAATAGTTCCTCACCATGGTATAAGGCTGACCAATCTTGTCCCTATCATCAGGGGGCACCAGGTCACAATATTGAGAACTGTTTCTCTTTCAAGATTGACGTCCAACGATTAGTGAAAAGCGGAATGCTATCCTTCAAAGATACTAATCCAAACGTCCAAGCAAATCCTTTGCCGCAGCATAAAGAAGCTTCAGTAAATCTGATAGATCAACACCCCATTGTCATTCAAATCTACGACATTCGTCAGATAGGGGAAAATCTTGTCAGGATGCACGCTAAACAGGCTGGGTACGGTCATGTACCACCTCACAACTACTTCACATGTGAAATTTGTCCAAAGAATAATCAAGGATGTGCCATAGTTCAAGCTGCATTACAAGAACAAATGGACTTGGGATGGATTCAACATATCCGAGTCAGAACTGAACATGACATCAACATGGTTCAAGGATGTCCAGGAGAATACAAAATCTACAAAGTTGAAGACCTTGAAGGATCGGTAGTCAGGTTCCACAAAACTTTAAATGGACTTGCCTACTTTGGAACAGATTTCCACGCTTACAGTAGATGCGAAATCTGTCGAAGAAATTCACGAGGATGTTTGCGTGTTCGCAACGACATTCAAAAGCTGATGGATGACAATACCATTACTGTTCTTGCCAACAGAGAAGATGATGATGTCTTTACCGTATCTCCTCAAATTAATCAAGATGAACCTATGCAAGTTAAGTATGATAGCAGGAAGACAGCAGTTGCACCACTAGTCATCTACTTACCAGGTCCTGTACCGTATGAGTCCAGCAAGGCTATACCATACAAGTACAACGCTACATTCATTGAAAATGGTAAGGAAATACCATTACCGTCTGTTGTCAACATTGCTGATGTTAGTCGAGTCACCAGAAGTGGACGAGTCTTCAACAGAACAACAGAAAATGTGGAGAAACCTTCGGAGGAAGTACCACATAGGCAAGACAATCATCCGACCAATGTTGTTCAAGCGAAAGAAAATGATGAGATCTTGAAGTTAATCCAGAGGAGTGAATACAACATTGTAGATCAATTACTACATACTCCGTCTAGGATTTCTGTTCTTTCCCTGCTATTGAGTTCTGAAGCTCATAGGGAAGCTCTACAGAAAGTTTTGGAACAAGCTTTCGTAGAACCAAGTGTTACAATAAGCCAATTCAACAACATCATTGCCAACATCTCCGCCGGAACTAACCTAAGTTTCTGTGACGAAGATCTTCCTGAAGAAGGAGTGGACCACAATCTTCCACTTCACATCTCAGTTGGCTGCATGGGTAATACACTCACAGGAGTCCTAATAGACAATGGATCCTCTCTCAACGTCATGCCTAAATCAACATTATCAAGATTATCTTTCGAAGATTACCCTCTAAGAAAAAGTCATGTCATCGTCAAAGCATTTGATGGATCAAGAAAGTCAGTTTTCGGAGAAGTAGATCTTCCCATAACTATTGGACCTCAGACGTTCAAAATCACTTTCCAGGTTATGGACATTCCAGCACAATACAGTTGTTTGCTAGGTCGCCCATGGATTTATGAGGCTGGGGCAATTACTTCAACACTTCATCAGAAACTGAAGTTCATAAGAAATGACAAATTGGTAACCGTATGTGGAGAACGAGCTCTGATCGTCAGCAACCTGTCATCATTCTCCGACATAGAACCAAAAGAAGTTGTTGGAACTAAATTCCAAGCACTTTCCTTGGACAAA